>NC_056726.1:1684867384-1685007384 GCF_019279795.1 Protopterus annectens
TGTCTCCACTTCCCCAACAACCTCATATCAGACATTATGGAAGCCAAGACAGTACTTAACGCTTAAATGGAAATGCTTCTTGAAAGAACAGACAATTACTAACGAACAAGATGTTTCATGGCAGCAGCACCCTTGTCAGTACTGCTGAAGCTTGTGGTCTTTCATTTGTCACATAATTCCTCCTTGCAAATTTATAAAAGCAGGAGTACCCCAAACATACTTCAAGTCTTACCATATTGTATCTCTAATAAAACACTGACAGATTTATTAGGGAAGTTAGGGGAGCTAAAGCTCCCATCATTACTGCCTGCATCTCAAGTGTACTGCATTTTGGAAGTTCATTCAATTTGTGATCTTTCCCTTAAAGATATTATTGGTGTTGTTCAGTCAGCTTGGTAGTTGTTGTGTCTTTCGGCTTATCCCAGTCAGGGGTTGCCACAGCGGAACTCCGGTCCGCTAATGTTTGGTAGTGGATTTTTACGTGCCGAGTAACCAGCCCTGCTGCACAACCTTCAACGAAGGCATGCCCATTTACGCATGCCTCCACACAGAAGAAGCTCTAACTGAGAATCGAACGTGACAATGTCTTGCTGTGAGGTGACAACGCTACCACAACACCACTACCGCGGGTTTTGGACAGCTTGGTAGTGTGGCTCCTAAAACATAATCAGACTGTGGGGATAATTTTCTTGTCAGCTGATCATGACAATCCAATTAAGTTGTGGAGCCACACTGCCGAACATCACCTTGTTATAATCTAGCTCTGGAAGGGCTGGACAGGAGATTAGTTCTGTGGGTAAACATTATCAAGCTCTTGGAGTGAAGGGATACACTACTGTCCATGATGGCAGTAACACAGACCACATTGAAGTCTGAACTGTTTTTTACAGCTGCTGTCAGAAAACTTTTTGAACTTAAGTGGGAATCTAAAACACCTATCTGTAATTCTGTTAGCGAGCTGGATTGGGGTAAAAGACTTTAGTCATACTTGTCAATCTAGAGAACATTTTTTTAATTTCACACTACCAAACTTTCCCTGATTCTTCAAAATATTACTGATTTTTGCCTATTTAGGCCTAAAATATGTGGTTTACTGACAAATCATTAAGGATTGCAGTTACCAAACAATGGCAGACATCTGAATTTCAGACTTCTTACCCTTCAGAAAATGTTATGCAAAGATTGGTATTGTAGCAACTTTCTAAGTGCAATATTTAAAGCATGTCCTTATTGTTGAGTGTTTGCCCTCCATTATTTTTTGGTTTTGTTTCTGATCCTTGAGCTAAGAAGTTGAGAGGCCAGTGGGTGTTGCAATGATTGCACTATATGGATCATTCATTTGATCACAGGTAGATATCTGAGATGTACTACAAACAGTCAGGGTGCTGCTCTAAAAGATCCTTAATTTGTACCTCATATTTTGGTCCATTCCTCATAAAATGTATGTTTTTTGGCAAACTGTTGTTGATTGCAGTTTCTAATTAATGACATAAATGTTAGTTTTAGACTTCATATCCTTCAGAAAAATGCTTATTAATGTAGTATCTATTTTTAGCAACTTTTTTATTCAATAACGGCAGTATTTAAATGGTGTCCCTGATTTTTGGGAGTGTGTCCCTAATACTTAAGATAAGAAGTTGATGGGGGTGGTTGAACCATATGCTTCTTATATCAATGAGCTGAAATGCATTTTTGGGTCTTTATGTATTTATTATTTTATTATAGTAAGTAGATATCGGCATTATATATCATCATACAAGTGGCTGTAAACGATAGAGTGTGTGTGTGTGTGTGTGTGTGTGTGTGTGTGTGTGTGTGTCTGTGTAATATTGGTGGGTACATGCAAAACACTTCTAGACTTCAGTAGAAAAAAGTAATTTTCTTTCAAAAATAACTCAGAAAATATATTACAGAGCATCTAGACTTTCAAACCTTCTGGAGACCTAGCAACCTCATAACCCAAGCTGTATAAGGGCAATTTGACACAGGATTGCTAGGTGGGTCTTATCGTAATCCTCTGTCCTCTTCCTCAAACATCTGACCCTGCCCAGAGGTGTACACAGAAATGTGTTATAGCTTATGTGATGGCTAGGGACAGTGTAGTCAATAGTTTTTAACTATCTTCACAATCACACCTTAGAGATTTGCACAGAAGGTCACTAGTGCTTGTTTGGAGGCAATTTACTATCAACATGCTGGACTACATTACTTTACTCAATATTTTCCCACTCTTTTTTTTTTTACAATCAGTTGTTAGACATGCAGTACACATGTGGCTGTATTTTGGGGGATAGAGGAAAGCAGCCATGTTGTGTATACACATTCATCAGCACCAAGTTGAAGCATGTTACCCTGGCATTTTGCTTGATTGTTCACTTTTATCCCAGTCTGTCTTCAAAAAAATATATATGAATTTGGGGGTAGGGATGAGGAGGTATGGTGTGTTTCTATATTTAAAGCAGCAACAAATTGAAATATGTGACTGTGTCCATTTATTCTTTTACTTCCATCAAGAATTTTGCAGCAGACAGGGTACGCAGACAGTGGCCATCTTTTTTGGGAAGGAGTAGGGATGCAAGCATTATTCCTAGTATTTTTTGTATCCTCACAAGCATTTGCTTTTTTGTTTTTTTTTGGCAACTTCTCTTTATCATTTTTGAACATTAAGACGTTGTCAGCTTTGACTATTAAGCCTCCCACACAACCTATTTCATCATTTGAAAAAAAAAAGTTCTACATAGAACTGAGTTTCTTGCATTAGTCATGAGTTTTGTTTAGGTCATCACTGGATCAAAAGGTTGGAAAGCAGCATCTTGAACCCCATGGCATTTTAAATAATGTATTCCTTCCATAGTTACAGAGCAGTTTTCATCATTTATTGTTTGTTGAAAGTAAGGAGGAAAAAATTAATCAGAAAGTTGGGAAAAAGTTTAAAAATCCTCCTAATAGCATCTCCAACACCACATCACAGCAACTTTAATGAGTAAGGGTCTGCTGAAATGAATTAGGGAAAAGCAGTGGATTAAGACAATGTGTAAAAAAGGGAAAGCAATACAGATGGTGTCAGTATGCTAGGATGAGGGAAACTGGGGGAGCACTGAGGGGCTGAAAGAACCAATGGCTGGTGGGGAACAACATGGAGTTCATTGCTTAGGGTTCCACTTCGCCTATGGTCAGGCATGCTAGGGAAATAGGACCATCATAAACTTCTGCTCCAGACCCATCAGGCTCTTAATCCAGCCCTAACTGCAACTAATATGGAAAAAGGGCATCATACAGGAGCAATTTTTATGGCTATAATCAGGGCATTTAGAAAGTGTCAGCAATCACATTCTCCTAAACAAAGTAATGTTCTACCACTTTAGCAGCATTATAATATATTTGTTCCCAAACTACCTCAGCATCAGAATCTTCAGAATCCATTCACTCTTACCTATTATCCAAGTGGGAATGCTTCTGTTCTCATCCGACATAATCTACACCAGCAAACTTATTCTCCACCTCTCTGGCCACTTCCATTCTACCTCTCCTACCACAATCTTTCTCTGCTCGTACTAACTATACATCCTCTCTAAACTGTACCTTTATGTGTCATGTTTTAAAGTTTCATAAAAACTAATAATCCTCTGAATACTATATTAAACAGTTGAAATAATTGTATTCAAACTAAAACCTATTTGTAATCTGATACTAGAACTGTTCTCATACACTAAATTGTATCACTGGTAAATTTTGTATCTTAACCAAAAACCTATTCAACCTGGTTTCTGGAACTACATTACTTGTTATGTCACTTGTAAATATTGTAATTATAATGTATAACCTATTGTAACTTGTTACTGGAGCTGTTCTCCCCAGGACTCCATTGAAAACGGGTTCATCTTGGCCCAATGGACTATCCTGGTAAACCAACTGCAAATAAATACATAAAAATAAATAGTACTTCAAAAGATTCTTTGCAGCTGGAGCTCCCCAAGGATCTGTCCTGGCTAATTTTGTACTCTATTCATGACTTAAGCACAGCCATACCATCTCCCCAAGATTACCCTCTATTCTGATGACATTATCCTGCACAGAGCAGGACCCATCACTACAGCTTCGCAGAAGGCTTTACAAAAAGACTTTGGCATCCTAAATCAGTGCTAACAAATAACCAACTAAAGATTAATTACTCCAGAACTGTAGTTGTGACTTTCAAGACGCAAAAAAAAAAAAAATCTCATTATTTTTGCACTCCAGAGAAATCCCCTAAACACAATAAAATATTGGAAATATTTAGGACTTACTATGGAATCCATGTCCTTTTTCCACTTGAATACTGAAACCATTCATAAGAAAGGTTATGACTATGATGGCCAGCTATTCTATTTCCAACTAAATCACTCCAGTTGCCAAAAGAGTATTGGTCAAAAATGTACTTTCTCCTAAACTGGAATAAGACCTCTACATAATTACTCCTCACTCATGCCATAGCATTCAAGTGATTCAGACTACAATGAATGCTACGTCTACATTTATTAACATATCCCTGAAACAAAAACATTACAGTGTTACATTGCAAAAGCCCAGCTGTCTGCCCACCACAGCCTGATTCACAGTGCTACTGTCTACCTCGCCCTACAGACACTGCTGTCTGTCCCTAAACTGCAAGTTGCAGAGCAAACCCTTCCTATACTTTCTCTGTAGAGATACTAATAATGCCCTCACCTTGCCTGTCTCCCTTACAAACTAGCTATTGGAGAGGGAAACTTTAGTAAAATTGTAACATCAAACTGAAATTACAATTACATACCACAAAACACAAAATAAACAGCAGATTATAAAACCTTCAGGAAAAATACTTATCGTGCATCTAAAAATCACATATAAATACATCTGCAACATTGACAAAGGATAATACACCTTACTCTTCTACTACCCAGCATACATTGAAGCCTGAATATCCCCTTGTGGATCATTATTCATTATAGATTAAGATGCATTTGTCTACTGTACATTCTATTAAGGAAAGTACTCACTACTCTGTCGCTACGCCATACTCCTCTTTCCTCGTTCTTCCTGACTTCCTCTGTCTACTCCTTTCTTACTATATCATTCCCCTTCTTACTCTTTCTTCTCATATGTCTCTCTTTACTTCTGCTATTCTTTGGCACAGGTTGCACTATAACACTATATTCCTTACATGTAATAAACTTTATGCAAAATGTAATCTGTATTATATTATTTTGTTAAAATCAAAATCGTATTTGTATCACTGTGCGACTTGTCATATAGTTTTATTTATTGTTTAGTATTTGTGCTATGCACACAGGTCATAGCTAAAGGACCAGGCCACCCACTGAGTTAATAAATTCAAATAAATAAATATATAATAGGTTGCTGTAATGCTAGTGTACTTGATTAAGGCCACACACAACTTTGAACAGACATATTATGTATCCTCAATGATTCTACTTTTGGTCAACACAGTTCTACCTGATCCCTTACAGAAGAACAGTCTGTTGGTCTGTGAGCTAATGGAATGTCAGGCAATGTCTGTACTTCCTTGGGCAGTGTAGAAGGACAGGTGGTACAGTATTGTGGCCAGTGGTTCTGACATAGGCTCCCAGCATGTGCTGTTGTGCTAATGCTGCTGCTATTCCAAGCATTGTCCTGTTCTACACCATCTATAGTGGCATTCATAATGGGTGTGCATCAGCAAACAGTACATTTCTGCAACAGTCGGTCATTTAAGGTTTCTTCATTTCCATAATAAGTGTGACTCACTTGAATGGGGTCACTCACATGTCATCTTGCAATGATTAAATTGTACTGCAGACACTATTTTAACCATTGCATAGCTGTGATACCTGTGTCTGGATAGTCTATGGAGTAGACTTCCCATACATGTCAAACAGAGCACCTCACTGGCCCTCTTCAAGAGAAATCTTGATGAGTGGATGGGAAATAGAAAATTCAACCCGGGGATCACTCCTGTGGCTCTTCTCGACAGAGGCACTGGGAACTAAGGTCGGGTGGCACAATGCCAGGGTAATCCTATGGGCAACATTTGTAAAGGCTCCAGGGCCATTAGCCTAGTACACACCTATGAACCTATCAGCCATACCCTGCTCAGTGCCAGTACCTGGCAATGTGCTACCTGTCCGTGACTCCCAGTCATGATCTACTTTGAACTTCCACCTGGGATCTTACTGCTGGCTGACTGACTGACTGCCTACATCTCTCACTATACCAATGTAGGTGTTTCACCCCCACCCCCACACCCCCAGTGTTAAATTTGCTGACTCTAAGGATTAACTAACTCCAAATGAAGGGAATATCATAATCCTTTATTCTGAACTAATGCAACTTCAGAATTAATATTTAGCAATTGTGGAGGTGCCAAAGCCTTTACACAGAGGAGGCACAAGAGGCACGCACCTCACCTTGGAAAAAAAACAATTATTATTAGTATTATTATTGTTATTCATGTGCTTCTGTTATTATTTTAACATTTCTGTGGTAAGATGGGTGATTGGAAAGTCAATTGGAGGTAAAATCATTGGTAGGAATTCAAAGTAGACCCAACAAAAACAGGAAAAGATAGCAAAGGCAGGGGAGAATTATATGTGCATTTGTGTGTCTGTGTCTGTGTGTATGCATGCACATGCGAGTGCTCATTTGTGTATGCATGTGTGCATATTATAATTTATATAAAATGTTACATATATTTATAAATATATATATATATATATATATATATATATATATATATATATAGAGAGAGAGAGAGAGAGACAGAGGGATTGTGGGCTGTTAACTCATTACATCCGAGCGACGCCTCCAGGTGCATCTGCAATTACCTTCTGTTGTGCCTTTAGGTGTCAAATATTACTTCATGTTTGCATCAATAATTCCAAACCATGCTACATACAAGGCATCAGAATATTTTATCTTAAAGCATAAAGGGTGACAAACACAATTGTATTTATATTTGACCTCTGTCAATAAATGTCTGTTAGAACTGTAAGGTGATAAGTTCAGTTTTTAAAGGCTCAAGCCACACCCACTGGGAGTTAAAGATCCACATTCAAAAGAGCTGTACTGGAGGGAATGAGTTAATGCAGCTGAGACACTTCTTATAAACTCAAGTGCAGGGTCTTCAAGCAAACTGAAAAACCTTGTGGTTTAACTCATAGGTTCATAGGTTGGTACTAGGCTATCGGCCTACAAGACTAGCCATAACATTTCACTGGATATTTATTTCCACAATATTTACTTCCCTGGACCCCTGTCTAGCAGGGCAACTGACATGATCCCCGGGGTGAATTTTCTATCTCCCATCCAATCATCAAGGTTCCTTTTGAAGAGGGCCAAGGAGGCACTCTGCTTGACATGTATGGACAGTCTATTCCAGAGTATGGGGAGTCTCTGGGTCAGGAACCTGTCCCTCCAGCATGTTTTGTTCATTGTGATGACAAGATTTAGATCCCTGGAGTGTGTGACTCTGAGGGATTGGGATTTCTTTAAGTGGAGCATGTCCAATAGCTCGGGGTTTGACATGGCCTTGTGTGTTAAGCAGAGATCACCTCTGAGTAGATGATATGCCACAGAGTATAGCTGGAGTTTTTTTAGACGGTCAGCATATGGCATCTGCTTTAGGCCTGTGATTCTTTTAGTGAGGTATTTCTGTGTCTTTTCCAGCTGTTGCAGATGTCTTGTGAGGTACATACCAAAAGGGGCATTAGACTCTATAATGGGTCTAATGAGGGATGAGTACAGTGGGACAATAACCTCCTTTTATCTGGATGAAAATCCTTTAGTGATGAGGTGTGCCACATAGAAGGATTTCCTGACTGTTGTGACGATGTGGTCATCAAAGGTGAGACCACTGTCCACCTGTGTCCCTAAGTCTCTCATCACACTTTCGATGCTTAGTGTACTGCCACCTATGTGATAATTCATGGGTACATGTTTTTTTCCAAAGGGGATAACTATACATTTCTTGGCATTAAGCTTGAGCCCATGGCTCTGGCACCAGGCATCTGTTTCTGTAAGGCCCTTTTGTAGAATATCCACATCATTTGGAGATTCAGTAATGGCTCCCAGTTTGCAGTCATCTGCAAAATTTGTTAGCCAGAGTCCCTTAGTGTTGGCCTGTACTTCAGAGACATCGATGCCAAACAAGAGTGGTCCCAGGACTGAACCCCGAGGTACTCCACTTGTCACTTATCTGGAGCTGAATTTGGAGTCGGCTACTTTTACAGTCTGGGTTCTGTCAGTAACCCAGTTGGCAACCCATCGAGTGATGTATAGTTTTATGCCCAGCTTAGTAAGTTTATCTACGATTCCAGAGTGGGGGATGGTGTCAAAGGCCTTGGCGAGGTCCAGATAGGCTGTGTGGACCGCCTTACCCTCGTCCACAGCTCTGGAGACTGATTCAAAGAAGTCAGTCAGGTTCAGGAGACAAGATCGGCCTTTCACAAACCCAAACTGGGTGGGGTCCAGTGTTTGAAGGTTTCCAATGTCTTTGTTTATAAGTTTCATGATAATATGTAACATGCCCTTGCAGATCAGGCTCGTCAGACTGATGGGATGGTAGTTCCCGGGATCCAAGGTGGATTCCCCCTTGTGGAGTGGGATGACTGTAGCTGTGCTCCACTTAGTGGGCATGAAGCCTGAGGTGAGGCTATGATTAAACATGACACTTAGGTGAGGTGCCAGTTCATTTTGTAGTTCATGTAGTACACAGCCTGGGATGTCATCTAGTCCTATGGATGCTATATTTTTAGCTTTGGAGAGTGTGGTTTCTACCTGTGTGGCCGTGATTACCAGAATTTGGCAATCTTTTGGTATTGAGATGGGCCCTTTAGGGGGTGAGAGCAGGGTGAAGTTGGCACTAAATCGATCTGCCAGGATATTGGCAATATCCTTGGGATCAGGATATTTAATGCCATTCTATTGTAGCTCAGAGCAGATCTGAGCATTGACATTTAGATTCTTGACATAACTATAGAATGCCTTGTGGTTGTCTTTGGAATCTTTGGCAATTTTATTTTCGTAACTAGCTTTTGAGGATTTTATGAAGGATCTCCGCTTCTTATTGAGATTGGTGAGGGAGTTTTTTGCATCCTGGGATTTTCCTCTTTTCTGCAACAGTTTCTTCCTTCTGTTGTATAGTTTGTTTATAACAGGAGACCAGCAGATCGGCTTCCATTTTTTAGAGGAGATCATCTTGGTTCTATTTGGGATGGCATGATTCATGCACGAGTGGATGTGCTCGTACACTACCTTAGTGTAGGATTCTGCAGATGAACTTTCAGATCCCGTCTGCATGGGTGTCATGAAGTTTGTCACTTCTGACTTCAGTAGCATGAAGTTGGCTTTGGAGAAGTTTTTTACAGAGGTTTCCTTACTGGGGGTGGGGGTGGGATGTGGATATCAAGGGTGATTTGCTTATGGTCAGACCTGACCAATGAGGGGGTGACCACTGGTGTGGAGCATCTATCTCCCATGTTGGTAATGACCAGGTCTAGGATATTGGCACCTCTGGTGGGACAATGGATTAGTTGATCCAGGGCATTGGAATTTATGAATTCCAAGAACCGTTAGGAAAAGGAGTTGGTACCCAAGTAGTTTTTCCAGATAATGACAGGGTAGTTGAAATCACCTAGTATTAGGGTGTTTGGTTGTATCTTAATATTTTCCAGTATGTTTAGAAAGGTGTAGTGAGAATCTTGGGGCATGGTGGGGGATCTGTAGCAAGCTACAATTTGGATTGCAGTCTTATCTAGTGTTAGTTGTACCTGGAGAATTTCAGATGCATTGTGTTGGGCAACTAGCCTGGAGGTGTGAATATCCTTGGTGAATATGGACACTCTTCCACCTTTAGTGTTTCGGTCTTGGTTTTGTGGCCGAAAAGTGTGGTAAGAATTATAGCCTGGTATTGCAGGGGTGGTCTCTGGAGCCTTGAACCAGGTCTTAGTTACTGCACAGATATCGATGTTCTCCATTTTTAGGAGTGTCTCGAGAGAGTGCATTTTGAGGTTTAGACTTCTAGCATTGAGTATCATTACCTTCAGATTTTGCATGCTTGTACCTGTTACAGTGGTGGTTTTGTCCTTTGAACTTTGCCTAAAAAAGGCACTATAGGGGTGGCAAAAGCTTTAGCCAGTAACCTGAATCCCAGGGGTGACAGGTGCAGACCATCTCTGGCAAAGCGTTGTGGTTTGTTGATCATGTCTTCCCAGGCAGACAGATACTGGATCCCCTTTGAATGACACCAGAAGCTTAGCCAATTGTTGAAGTCAATCATTTTGTCCTTGTACTGTGGTATAATTCTGGGTGAAGGCAGGATGCTACTCAGGGCTAGGGTCATACCTACCTGGGCCACATGATCCCAGAGCTCTTTCATGTCTCTTTTCATGTAGCCCAGGGAGGTACGTCTCAAGTCATTCACTCCAGCATGGACAATGACAGAGTCGTATTTGTACTTGTTATGGAGTGACTTTAGTGCATGCGTTATGTGGCGGATCCTGGCACCTGACAGGCAGCTGACTGTAATTTTCTCCTTGTTCAGCCTGTTGAGTGGGACATCAGTGTGCCTGACTATAGAGTCACCTATGACTAAAGTGTTGGTGTGCATTGTCTTGCCTTAGGAGCTGTTGTCGGGTGGCACACTGGTGTTGTGAGCTATGTGTCACTTTGGTTGTGACTGGTGTTTGTTTGCATTTCAGCTTTGGAGGTCCTTGTTGCTTGGGCAGGTTAATGTTAAGGGCCTCCGCATATGTGAGTTTAGTGTTGCTATGTGTGGGTGTTGATGGTGTGGGTTTTGAAGGGCTATGAGTTGCTTGAGGTGTAGTGCAGGTGTTAACCTTCTCGTCTTGACTGTCTAGCACAATCTTGGCCAGAGAGAGCTTTGCTTCCAGTTTGGCTATTTAAGTGCATCTCTCGCAGGTTGTAGTGTTGGGTGGTAGGAAGACAGGGTTGTCTGTGTACATGAGGCAGTTGCCGCATTGCCCCAGTATGCCCAGATTCACCAGGTGGACAGGACATCTTATAACACAGCAGTGTCTCTAACATACTTTAAGATAGTGGGAACAGTCTCCAAAAGATAGCGTCTTCTAGAGTTCTCAGACTGAGCAACTTCCAGCCTTCTCTGTCAGGTCCTGTCTGTTTGTATGATGGCATCTCCCAATACATTCTTTTTTTTCACTGAATTCCTTCTCACAGGGACTGGACTTTCCTTGGTCCTCTTTTTTTATCTATCCATAGTTGCTTCATTCAGCAAATCTGCTCTACCTAATCACAAAGATTATCTTACTCTTATTTGTTTCAGTTTCTTAACCTGCATAGAGCACTGATCCATACAGTCCATTTCACTCTTATTAACACATGAAAAACCCCACATTTTTCTTAAACTAACAGCACAGCTTAAGACTTCTTATAGGTTATTTGCAACACAGTCTCCAGATAATGACACGGTTGTTTCTGCATTTATTTGCAAGAACTGGATCACTTCTACACTTCTGTTTGTTGAAACCACATTGCTATGCCACAATGATACTACTCCCAGCTTAAAACTGTTAGTTTCATACTTGCTGGGCGGACTTTATGCCCAAAACAAGACATCTACTTTGTGATGGTTTGAAACCGATCCATGAAGCACTTCACCCTTGAATGGTTGTAGCCTATCTAGTGCTGTTAAGAATGTTGCCCTCTCCAATCTTTTAGTTAATTTCTCCAGTCCATTCACTGGGATACTGTCATTGTTTATTATGTTCTACCACTTGCAGCCACTAAGATTCCTTCCTTTTCCCTTAGGTTTTGAGATTAATATGACATGCTTCCTGCTGTCATTTTATGCCCCCTCCATTTGTCTATTTGAAGTCACCTATGGACAGCATTCTGTACACTTTTTTCAGGACTCTAATATGTAGAGCTTTACACTGACATTCTTCCTCTAAAAATAATATTAACACAGATTTGAATAATATTTGTTTTTGCCAGGAAATTCTGACAAGTTTCTCGCTCTCTAACAATACTTGCTTGCATCTTATTTATTTTTATTTTATTTATTTAACATTTGTTTACTGGGAAAGTCCGACTTGGAGCGAAAATAATTTTCAGTGGAGGCTTGGGGAGAAATGCTGCAGACGCATGTCTTTGTAACTTGCTTCTGTAGCTGAAATAGTGTAACCTCTACCTGAACTGCAGCCTTGAGTCCATTGTCTTCTTTATCAAATTAGCCCATCTCTGTTGTTAAAGTAACTCCAAAGGTCTGTGCTTCTTCAATGTTCTCAGAATATTGTCATGACCTGTGTGTTCTGGCCCTTCCTCTACAGTTTGGTCTAACCTTGGAACTTCTCCCCTTCCCTCTTCCTGTTATTTCAAATGGATCCTGCTCTGTAGTAGTTAAAATGTTGTTTCCTCTTTAGGGAACCAAAACTTCCACCTGACCTCTAGTTTTTAATTTCTGTGTCCTTTGTTTTATACTCACATTACCTTTTTATATGGAATGATGGGACTACCATGCTTTAATAAAACAGATCTTCCCTGATCACTTTTTTTTTTTTTATTTTACATTTGTTAACCGGGAAAGTCCGACTGGATACATGACCATTTTCAGCGGAGGCCCGGGGAGAAAAGTTCCAAATATACATAAAGAAGTGTAATTATAGTGAAGTTCTTATTTTGCATTATAACAATGTAGATATATGTTTAATGCTAGATACACACAATTACATGCTATTCTAAAGGACAGATAGATAACAGAAGAACTTCCAAGTACCTTCCACTAAGTACCGTCCACTACTAAGTTCCAAGTTCTTCTAAGATGTTAATAGGTAAGGAGGAAATAGATGGAGAATGCATCTGAGAAGAGATTATATCTAGAAAGGGGAAACACACAGCTTTAAGGTGGCTGACATATATGCTAAGAGTCTTATTACAAATCATAGCAGCAGGAGAGAGACAAATTAATTCAGAGTAACTTAAGGATCAGAAATTTTTATACATGTAGTTAGGTTCTCATATATTCTTTCTGTTTGAGTGGGGTTAGTCAGGGTTTGTGCATGGACAAAGCCAGTGAGTTCTGAGGTGTTTCTTTAGGGATATTTTGAATTGGGGTAGGGAGGACAGAGTAGTAAGTTCAGTAGGAAGTAAGTTCCAGTTTTTGCCAGCAGAGTTGGAGAACAGTGAGTCTCCAGCTGTGTTGTGAGCTCTAGTAGTGTGTACTAGCAATCTGTTGGAAGAGCAGAGGGCTTTTGGGTTATTATAGGGAGCGATGATATTTTTCAGTATGGGTGTACTGTCTGGTTGGAAGAGAATTTTGTGAACGACTCTAAGTTGGTTATATTGAAGTTGATAGGGTAGTTCTAGGCAGTCCAGGGATTTAAGGTTTAGGCAGTGATGGGTTCTATAAGCTGAACCTGAAGCAAATCTGGCTATATTATTGTAGCAGCTAGCAAGTTTATTGATGTTTGATTTGCTTAGGTTTATGAATATGGGAGAGGTGTATAGAAGGGTTGATAGCAGGTGTGTCCAGGCAATAGCAGCTCTGGCAGCTGGGGTTAGGAATTGTTTAATTCTGTATAAAGAGCCTAGTTTTTTATTAACCGTTTTGATAGTTTTGTCTATGTGAGCATCAAACCTTAGGTTGTTGTCAATGGTTACCCCTAGTAATTTAGTACAAGGTTCTGGGGAAATTATGGTGCCATTGTTAGATATTATGGAGAAAGGTGGTGAGGATAGTTTGCAAGTAGGGGAGAAGAGTAATAGTTTGGTTTTATTTGCGTTTAATAGTAGTCTGTGACTAGTGAGCCAGTTTTCTACTTTGTTGAAAGTGGTTTGGGTTAAGGATTGTAAGTCTGTGGGTGAGGTGGAAGAGCAAATTAGTGTGGAGACATCTGCATACTGAATGCAAGTTGCATCTGGGATGATTTTGTGCAGATCATTGATGAATATGGAGACTAGGAGGGGACCTAATATAGATCCATGGGGGACTCCAAGGGTGACTGGTAGGAGAGGGGATAGGCGATCTTTCCATAGCTCAGCTTGTTGTCTGTCACTTAGGCATGAATGAAACCAGCTAATTGCTAGGTTGTCTATAGAGAGTGATTTTAGTGTATGTAGGAGTAGTTGGAGGTTGAGCATGTCAAATGCCTTCGACAGGTCTAGAAAGAGAGCAGAGGAGAGCTTGTTGTCATTACTGTTATGATGTATTGTGTGAGAGAAGGGCTGAGGTAGTGCTGTGGGAAGGTCTAAATCCGTGCTGGGAGGGGGCTAGGAGATCGCTGTGATTCAGGTAGGCTAGAAATTGCTTATGGATGCATTTTTCCATTATTTTAGCAATGGGAGATAGTATGGCAATAGGTCTGTAGTTAGAAAGTTCAGTGAAATGCCCCCCTTTATGAAGAGGAATAATATATGAGCTCTTCCAGATGGAGGGGATGTAAGATTCGAGAATGGTTCGAGTGATTAAAATTGAAATTTGATATGCGATTTCACTGGCGGAGAAAGTCAGCAGGATGTTGGTCTGTAGAAGGGGTGGTGGGTTTCAGTTTTTTAAGTAGGGACTTAATAAATGATGTAGGTACTGGATCAAACTTGAAGGGGTTTTTATTTTGTTGTGGGGGTATGGTAGTAGTTGCGGTATTGGGAGATGGTTGGCTAGGAATTGAACGGTTTCTGTAAAGAAAGTGTTAAAGGTATTAGCAACAATATTTGGAGGTTGCTGTGGGGTAGCTGAGGGGGTAGGGGTTGATGATTTACCTGGGTGGAGGAGTCTATTTAAGCCTGTCCAGAATTTTTGTGGTTGATTTTGGTGCTTCTGTTGCAGGTCATGGTAATAGCTTTTTTTGTCTAGGATGATGGACTTCTTGGTATCATTTCTTAATTGTTTATATTTGATGTTATCTCTTTGGGATTTAGTGGTTTTCCAGGAGTTCCAAACTTTGTTTCTGTTAATAATTTTTAGTCTTGTATCATTGGTTAACCATGGTGCTACTTTGTTCTTGGTTCTGCTAGTACGTTTGGGAGCATGTTTATCTAAGATAGTAAGAAATTTAGCATTGAAGTATGTGACTGCTTGGTGTAGAAGAAGTAGTTTTAGGTTAGACCAGTCACATGATTTAAGTTCATTCTGGAAACTAGCTTGATTAAAGTTCTTAGTACTCCTAATGGTTTTAAAGGTAGTTTGTTGAGGGATGTCATTTTTTTTCTGATTATATAGGTAAGGAAGTAGTCACTGATGTCCTCAGGTAAAGTACCTGTGTAATATGTCTGGGGTTGGTTGTTTATAAGTATCCAGTCTAGGATACTTTCCCTATTGTTGGGCTTATTGATTCTGGTAGGGGAGGATATGATCTGGGAGAAGCCATATAAATCTTTTGGAAAGATAACAGCCAGTTCTGGTTGTGGAAAAATGTCGACCAAATAAAAATAGCTAGTTTCTTTATTCATATCACAAAGTTATTCTACAGAGAATGCCCTGCATTTTACATTGGAATGTCTGCTCTTTCTCTTGAACATTTTCTTATGTACAGTCTAAAGTGCTTTGCTTGCAGGTTTCTGCATCACTCATACTGTCTGCTTTTGTTGTTAACTTCACTGCATTGTGTTGTTCCGGAAAACGTACTGTTGCCTCTGAGATTCTTAACTTGCCCAGTAAAAAGTCTTATTAATAAACTCACTGAATTATCATTTTGACCTTTACCTACATACTTTCAGACACAATTATTTTTGCTTACCAACAGTTTCAGTTTTGATAAGGTATTTGAATGTTTAACCTCATCACTTTCTTGTTTGATCCCACAGATGCTGATCCACATACTCATGCATGCACTCAAACCCACCATACACACACACCTCTCAACTCTCAAGATTTTTACAGAATGTCCAGACTTTTGGCTCATATTTTTGGTCTGTTCCTCATAAAAGTGGTTTTCTGGCAAATTACTGGGACGATCTGAGGACTGACATCACTAAATAATGACATACATTTGAGTTTCAGACTTCAAATCCTTTAGAAAATGTATGTTAAAACAAAGCCTGTTACTCAAGCGACTTTCTAAGTTTATGAGCGATATTTAAAATCTGCCCTTATTTATGGGCCATTGTCCCCACCACACACACACACACACACACACACACACACACACACACACACACACACACACTTTCCCTATAGTTTCATTCTGTTTTTGTTGACTGTCTTGCTTTATCTTAGGCACATTCTACATGTCTGTGGCTTTTGCATGCTCTATTTCTTGTCACTTCAGCTAGAATTCTCAGGTTTGCTTCATTACGTAATACAGATAGTACAGAGTTACTAGTCAGTTTCATTTCCTCAGTTTTTCGTTCTCCATCCTGTCATACTGATTCTGACTTGTTGCTCTGAGGAACGTTACTCTGGTTACACAGATTATGTGGTTTTTCTGTGGTCTGGCCAAAGCATGTACGCCTGTTTAAAACCCTACTGCCATTTCCTTCTGCAAGTCTCCACTTGCATACTGTTTGACTCTAAGCAATTCAGTAGATTCCTTTTGTATACTGTCACATTGAACAAGTCAATTGATCTGAACAGGAATTTTTGGCTAATAGGTTCATATGTATTTACTAGGCTAATGACTACTTGGGCCGTTTTAAGGCTAGCCATGCATCCCAAATCACTGACAAGTTCTGGTATCCTTGATAAGTGTAAGCAGGGGCTTGGGAGGTGAAACATTTACAAGCAGGGGCTTGGGAGATGAGCCATTTACAGGCTGAATGTGTTCATTAGAGACATAGGTGCAAAACAGGGATGAATGTCTTGTACCCCATCCATTTGACCAAGTTACATTTGAATTGCATCAGGGAGGAACTCTGCTTCACATGGATGGGGAACCTGTTCCAGAAAAGGGGTAGTCTCTGGGATACATACCTGTCTCCAGCAAGGCCTATTTATATTACAGACAAGATTTAAGTTTTTAGAACAGGTAATTCTGGTCCTGTTTGTTTTGAGGATATGCAGGAGGTCAATCAGAGTGGGGTCTGACAATTCCTTGTATACCAGGCATAGATCTCCACTCAACAGCCTGTAGGAGACAGAATACAGAGATAGGACCTTGAGGCAGTCTGCATAGGACATTTATTTATTTATGTTATTTATTTATTTATTTGCATTTCTTTACCGGGAGGTCTACTGGGCCAGGGTGAGCCCATTTTCAGTACATACCCAGGGAGAAAAGCTCCAAAAAACAGAACATGATAAAGGTACAGAATCAAAATACAGAAATCAAGTAGTAATGGTACAGAACACTACATTACAGAATAGGTGATACAATAAAATAGATAATACTAGTTATACAGATATTAGATTTTAAGTATGTAAGCCAAACAAGAATACAGTTGATGACACGGGATAATAGTGAATGTGTGAACAATACGGTATTGCAGATTTGTAGTAAAGCAGGAAAGATGGAGAGCAGCAGATTAAAGATTCTAGTAGTAATGGACAGCCTTAGAGCTATTGCTATATAGGCATCAAGAATGAATAGAAGACATGGTAGGTAACTGATATAGTAGATTATGTGTGGCTGGGGTCTACCTGAAAACACAGAACGCTGATAACGCAGACAACGAGATAACCGACAACGGAAGATCAACAACGGAGATGACCGATGATTGAAAATCCCGACGCTGAGAACACCGATATGTTAAGGTAAGTTAAGTGTGTGATAGTGACGGATGTTCAGGTCAGGGTGCGGATAAGGTAAGTGTGTGATAGTGACAGACTTTAAGGTTAGGGGCGGGTTAAGTGAGTTAGGGTTAGGGTGCGGGTAAGGTAAGTGTGCAATAGTGACAGACTTTAGGGTTAGGGGCGGGTTAAGTGAGTTAGGGTTAGGGTGCGGGTTAGGTGAGTGTGCGATAGTGATGGACCTTAGGGTTAGGGTTTGGGTTAAGGTTAGTGCATAGATAGTTGTTTATGTAAGGTTTAGTGTAGGTTTGTAAGGTTTTTGGTGTGCTTGTGTTGTGTGTGTGTTTTACAGAAAAGGTATTTGTTTTGTTTTGTTGATTGTTGGGATTGTGGCTTGTCGGGCATGTGAAATTTCGTGTTTTTGAACTTTCGGTTTTGTGGTGTCTGCTATCTCATTGTCGGTGTTTTTGCGTGTCGGTGTTTTCAGGTAGACCCATGGCTGGACATATTACTTACACCCTGTATTTTTTCAGTGAGGAACCTCTGAGGAGATTCCAATTATTGGATATGGCTGGTTAGGTACATACCAAAGGGGGCATGGTATTCGATGATAGGTCTGATGAATGCTGAATACAGTGGAATAATGACTTCCTTGGACCTAGATGATGTACCTTTGTTTATAAGTTGCACAACATAGAATGATTTCCTCACTACTGTAGAAGTGATGGTCAAAGGCTAGATTACTGTCTATGCATGTCTCCAAGTCCCTGAATACTGGATCATCTCTTATGGGTGTGTTGTCAATATGATAGCTACCAGGGTAGATGACTTCCCGGAGGCTACTATTATGCATTTCTTGGCATTTAGTTTTAGTCAATGGCTCTGACACCAGTTGTTTGACTGTGTCATCCCTTTCTTGAGAACACTGGTGTCGGTGAGTGATTCAGTGGCATGCCATCTACTAATTTGCAATCATCTGCAAATGTAGCCAGCCATAGGTCATTGACATTGGCACTGGCCTTGACTTCAGAGATATAAATGCCAAAAAAGAGCAGTTCCAGGACCGTTCCTTCAGTGAATCCACTTGTGACTGGCTTCTTTGTAGAGGTAGACTCCCCCAATTCTAACTTCCTGAGTCCTGGCTGTGAGCCAGCTCTCTAGCTGTTGGTAACATAAGGGTTTATAACTAACAACCCCTTGAGTTTGCCAACAATGCTTGAGTGGGGTATTGTGTCAAATACCTTGGCCAGGTCAGGGTAGGCAGTGTGAACCTTTTTCCCTTCATCCATTGTTTTGGTGGCTTTCTCAAAGAGCCCACCAGGTTTAGGCATGACCTGCCCCTGATGAAACCAAACTAGGTTGTTCCAGTGTCTGGAGGTTTCCTATGTCATAATTGATCATTTCCATGGTAATTCTTTCCATGGCTTTTCATATGAGACTAGAGAGACTTATAGGTCTGTAGTTTCCAGGGTCTGTAGATGGTCCGCCTTTGTGCAGAGGAATGATTGTTGCTGTTCTCCATTCATTTAACACAAAGCATTTTTGGAGGCTACAGTTAAATATAATTTCCAGACAGCCTTATAGGTCATGTTTCATGTTATTTAGAAGGCATCCTGGGATATTTTCTGAGCCCATTGATGCAGTGTTCTTGGCCTTAGAGAGACATTAAGACATCTTCCCTAGTGATAGTAGGCAGAGGTATATTTGAATTTACTTCTTGAGTGAAATTTGAGGTTAGAGAGGGGTAAAGTTGAAGCTGAATTTGTCTGTCAGTAGGTTCATAGGTTGGTACTAGGCTATTGGCCCTAGGGCCTATATAAGCCTAGCCAAAAAGGTACCTCAGCTTTTGCCACCCAAGAAAATTATTTTCCTGTGCCCTTGTCGAGCAGAGCCACAGAAGTGATTCCCGGGGTAAATTTCCTATCTCCCATCCAATCATCAAGATTTTTCTTGAAGAGTGCTAATGAGGAGCTTTGTTTGATATAGATAGGTAGTTTGTTCCAGAGTATGGGAAGTCTCTGGGACAGGAATCTATCCCTCCAGCATGTTCTGTTTATTGTGGTGACAAGGTTTAGGTCCCAAGAGCATGTAGCTCAGAGAGATTGGGATTTCTTTAAGTGGAGCATGTCCAACAGCTCTGGCTTTGACATATCTTTGAATGTTAGGCAGAGATCACCTCTGAGTAGGCAATATGTGATGGAGAAAAGCTGGAGTTTTTTGAGACTCTGAGTAGGCAATATGTGATGGAGAAAAGCTGGAGTTTTTTGAGACGGTCTGCGTAGGGCATCTGTTGCTGGTAATCCTCTTTGTGAGGTATTTCTGTGGCTTTTCTAGTTGTTGTAGATGTCTTGTGAGGTACATACTAAAATGGGCTTTGTACTCTATAATGGGTCTAATGAGTGATGAGTAGAGGGGAACAATAACATCTTTTTTCCTGGATGAGAAACATTTTGTGATGAGGTGTGCCACGTAGAAGGATTTCCTGACTACTGTGACAATGTGATCATCAAAGGAGAGACTACTGTCCACCTGTGTCCCAAGGTCTCTCATCACACATTTGGTGTTAAGTAGATTACCACCTATGTGGCAGTTCATGGGTATAGAGTTTTTACCAAAAGGGATGACAATACACTTTTTGTCATTGAGTCTGAGGCCATGGCTTTGACACCAGGCATCTCTCTCAGTGAGGCCATTTTGTAGGATGTCCACATCGTTAGGAGTTTCGATTATGGCTCCTAGTTTGCAGTCATCTGTGAACTTCATTAGCCAAAGGCCTTCTGTGTTAGTCTGTCCTTCTGAAAAGTAGATACCAAACAGGAGAGGACCCAGGACTGAACCCTGTAGTACTCCTCTTGTCACTGATCTGAAGTCGGATTTGGAATCTGCTACTTTCACAGTGTGGGTTCTGTTAGTGAGCCAGTTGGCAACCCATCTTGTGACATAGGGATTTATACCTAGTTTAGTGAGTTTATCTATAATTCCAGAGTGGGGGATGGTGTTGAAAGCCTTGTCGAGATCTAGATAGGCTGTGTGAACCACCTTACCCTCATCTACGGCTTTGGTGTCCACTTCAAAGAAGCCTATCAGGTTTAGGAGACATGATCTGCCTTTTACAAACATGAACTGGGTGGGGTCCAGAGTATGGAGATTACCAATGTCATTGTTTATAAGTTCCATGATGATACATTCCATAGCCTTGCAGACCAGTCCCGTCAGACTAATGGGGCGGTAGTTCCCAGGGCCCATGGTTGCTCCCCCTTCATGGAGTGGGATAACTGTTGCTGTGCACCATTCAGTGGGCATAAAGCCTGATGTGAGGCTATGATTGAACATGGTACTTAGGTGGGGTGCCAGTTCATTCTGTAGTTCGTGTAGAATGCAGCCTGGGATGTTGTCAGGTCCCATGGATGCTGTGTTCTTGGCTTTGGAGAGTGTGTTTTTTACCTGTGCAGCCATGATTACAGGAACTTTGCATACTTCCGGTATAGAGATGGGCCATTTAGGGGGTGAGGGGGGGGGGCAAAATTAGCACTGAACTTATCTGCTAGGATGTTGGCAATATCAGTTGGTTCTGTATATTTAATGCCTGCATGTTTGGTGTCATACAGGATTCCCAGTTAATAGTGAGGTAATTAAAGTTGCTGTAACTCAGAGCAGATCTGAGTGTTGCCATTGAGATTCTTGACATAGCTATAGAATGCTTTGTAGTTGTCTTTAGAATCAGTGGTGATTTTGTTTTCGTAACTAGCTTTAGAGGATTTTATAAGGGATCTCGGCTTTTTACTGAGGCTGACGAGGGAGTTCCTCCAATCATGGGATTTTACTTTTTTTGCAACAGTTTCTTTCTTCTGTTGTAGAGTTTGTTTATGGCAGGGGACCACCAGATTGGCTTCCTTTTTTTTGGAAGATAGCATCTTGGTTCTATTAGTGATTGCACGATCCATGCACTCGTGTAAGTGCTTATAAAGTGCATTTGTGTAGGATTCACAAGTCATACCTCTATAGTCCGTCTGCATGGGTGTCGTGAAGTTTTCCACTTCTGTCTTAAGAAGCGTGAAGTTGGCTTTGGAGAAATTTTTACAGTGGTTTTCCTAATGGGGGGGTGGGGGCGGGATGTGGATGCCTAGGGTGATTTGCTTGTGGTCGGATCTGACCAACGAGGAATTGACCTCTGGTGTGGAACACTGGTTACCTATGTTGGTAATGACCAGGTCTAGGATATTGCTGCCCCTGGTGGGGGTGTGGATAAGCTGATCCAAGGCGTTTGCTATATATTCTGGCTCAGTACAGGTAGTTGCATTTACAATGAGCTCTGCAGTTTACCTCAAATTTGGCTTTGGTAGACTTTATTTGTCTTCTTAGTTGTGTGTTTAGATTGATGAGAGTTATTTTATCCTGTCTGTTGCTGCACCTCCTAATTTTTGCCATGATTTTCTTCCTTCTGTTTTACAGCCCATTGATTTTGTGATTCCACTAGGGTGGCTTTTTTCTTGAGTTAGTTCTGTACTACTTCCTGGTGGGTACAGCTGCCTCAATGCAGCTATTAGCATGCTTGTACAGGGTTTCAATGAACAGTAGGTAGCAGTGTTCTCAGGGTTTATGGAGGCTTGAAATTTTGCTAGGTTATTACTTAATAGCAGAAGGTTAGCCTTAGTAGTTCATGTATATTCCAGGTTTAGCTGGGGTTCTAGGTTTTATTTTTTCTTCAAAGGAGACCATTTTGTGGTCTGAGCTTACCAGGGAAGACATTACAGTAGGGAGATGTGCAGCACTCTCTCATATTAGTGAGGACCAGATCCAGTATGTTTGCACCACTGGTAGGTGTAGTGACTATCTGGTCCAGGGGAGTTTGTGTCTAAAAAATCCAGGAATCTCTGTGCCTGTATGTTTGGTGTCATACAGGATTCCCAGTTAATAGTGAGGTAATTAAAGTCATCCATGGATATGGTATTAGGTTGGATGATGTGTTTCCAGTACATTTAAATATAGGGTATGGATTTCCTGGGTCAGAGAGGGGGACCTATAACTTGCAAGTAAGTGGTATTGGATTTTGCCTATGGTGATTTGAACATGGAGCAGCTCAAATGTATTGTTGTCTTTGACCAGCTTTGATGTATATTTATTTTTGATGTAAATAGAGACACCTGCACCTTTAGTCCATGTCTGTGTAGTAGCTGGTCTAAATGTGTGGAAGGCATTATAACCTTACACTGTTAGTGTGCTCTCCACAGCTTTAATCCATGTCTCAGTGACTGCACAGATGTCAGCATTCTCTAAGGTGAAAAGAGCTTCTATGGAGTGGAGTTTTTTGTTTAGACTCAGCACTGAGCAGTAATACCTTTAGATGTTCTTGGTTTTGATTTGCTATGTCAGAAGTACTTTCAGTTTGGCATTGTGTAAAAAAGGCACTATGGGGGAAGACAATGTTTTAGATAATATTCAAAAGCCTAGAGGGGAGAGGTACAGACCATCCCTGGCAAAGTAGCGTGGTCTGTTGGCCATCTCCTTCCATGCTAACAAATATTGCACCCCACAGAATGCCACCAGAAACTAAGCCAATTATTAAAGTCAGTCATCTTTTGTTCATATTGTGGCATCATCCTTTGAGTAGGTAAAATGCTGCTCAATGCTAGGCCCATGCCAGCCTGAGACACATATTCTGAGAGGTCTGTGATGTCTCTCTTCATATAGTCTAGGGAGGTACATCTCAGGTCATTTACTCCCAAATGGAGTATGACTAAGTCATACTGGTACTTGTGGTCCAATGACCTGAGTGCGTGCATAATGTGGCAGATCCTAGCCCGTGATAAGCAGCTGACCATGACTTACTTCTTATTCAGCTTGGTGAGAGGGAAATCTGTGTGTCTCATGATGGAATCTCTAATGACCACAATGTTGGACTGTATAGTGGCTTGTGTTATGGGCTTAGAGGTAGAGGCTCCATGAGATGTGGCTCTATGTGTTGATGTGGGTGTTGTTTTGAAAGAATGCATTTGGGTCTGCTGAGGGTATTTGTTATGTGTACTTCATCTAGGAGGTATTTAGGGTTTAGGAAGGTTACATTTAAGTGCCTCAGTATATGTGGGTCTATATATTTGCTTTCAATTGATTGTGATGGGTGCAGTGTGTGTACTACTGACAACCTTATTAACATTAGGAGTACTTTTATGAGAGAGCTTTGCCTCCAGTGACATTGTGTAAATACATTTCTCACATGCCATATCAGTTTGTTTGAGAATTAACTAGTTGTCAGTAAACATGAGGTAATTTCTGCATTGCCTCAGGATGTCCATACCCACCCAGCTGGTAACGGAGATAGTGGGAAAGTTCATCTCTATTTACTAGTCCCAACTTATTCATCTGTACTTTCACTCCCTCTTTTGTATAAACCACTATGTTCCCTTCTTTCCACAATCTCACTGTTGTCTTCTTATCTTTCCTTACTGCTAGCTGTAATTGCAACATTTCTTCTTTAGAGCATCCACTATTTGCAGTCTCAACTCTAATCAGACAGAACTGCAATGAATCTGGAATCTCCCCCTTAAATATGTCACTTCAGATTCTCTTAGTCATTTCCAGAGCTGTTTAATTTCTTCCTGTGCCAGTCATATATTAAATTTATCTGCATTTATCATATCAAACAATCAGCAGCATGATGTCTGAATCCACTGCTCTTTTAATACCCTTACCAGAGTTCTGTACCACTTGTGCACTGATCTGGCCTAAACATCACCAACTGAACCTACCCTATTTAAGAATTTCATCATGCCCAACTCTCTTTCCCAGAGATAGATTTCTTCCCACTTCCTGGGCTCTTTTACCCATACTTTCCTCAGCCTCTCCCAAACTCTTGTATATTCTCCCTATCCTAACTTTCTGTGTCTTTTCTCACCCTCTTAATATTTTTCCCCATTCCTTTGGCTTCTCACTTTATATTCCACCAGAAGCATAGCTATGGCAGAATGAAGGTGGCAGCTCTCCCACGTGTAAGCTGTCAGGAGTACAACTGTCAGATAACAGTCAGGTGATAGCTGAGTAGAAACATTCAGTTTCTAAATGCTGGTGTTGCATTTGTAGTACTACAAATACCCAGAAACTCAGTAAAGTACCCAGTGTGTGTGCTAGAGTGCAGTATTTGCATTCTGAAATAAATGCTGATATTGCCTTTCAGTCAGGGCTGAAGCTGGTATTTGAAATGTAGCAATCAGTCTACTATATTTTAGAAAGAAGAACCTTTTTTGCTTATTTTTCAAATCAAAAGAGAGGACTTTTTCCAGAAGAAAGGAGAGGAGAGGGCCTTTTTTTGCTCCTCACCTTATAGAAAAGGACATTTTTTTTCTCCTCAACTTTGAGTTGTGGGGCACAGGACACCAAAACACATAGCTATGGCTTTGTCATCCACTTCACCTTTTATCTTATATCCTCCATTTCCAACCCTACCTACATCTTTTCCATGAGGTTTAACAAGGATCCCTCTATGAAAAAAAATCACCTTCTTCTACTCCATATTCTTACTGGATCTCTTCAAAAGAGCCACAATATCCACCTACCTCTCACTTCACTACACTAATGCCTCAGTTCTCATACTCCCCCAGTTTTCTTTCTATTTCCTCTGGCCTCCTTTGTGATGTCCCCACACTGGGCCAATAATCAAGGAGCCTGAGTCCACAACACTGACACTGAAGACAGATGCTCACTTGGAATACAAATGTATATTCATTTATTTATTTATTTATTTAACATTTTTTTTTACCAGGAAAGTCTGACTTGGAAGGAAGCCAATTTTCAGTGGAGGCCCAGGGAGAAACGCTCCAGACGCATGTCTTTGTAACATGGGAGGAAACCAGAGCACCCAGAGGAAACCCACATAAATGCAGGGAGGACATGCAGACTTCGCACAGAAGGCACTCTAGCTGAGAATTGAACTGGAGAACCTCTTGCTGTGGGGTCACAATGCTGCCACTGTGCCATCCATTTCCAGATGCAGCTCTGTACACCAATTACAATTTCCCTTAAGAGCACACAGGGAATGCAGTCAGCCCAGGGGTTGGGTTTCTTTATATCTGTCTCCCTCCTGGGCCCCAAAAAGACTCCCCACTGGTACAGCTGTAGGGTTAGGTCCTCAGCCGGGTGTCCAAGCCAAGTTCTCCAGCACCCTCTCTGTGAAACCAGTGCTTTGTGTCCGTGCTCCAAGTAGTTGACACACACACATGGGAAAGGTTGGCACAGATTTACCTGAAGAACAAAAGAACCAACCAAATGAAACACTTCCAATGCTTATATGGAACCAAAGAAGTATAATAAATAAACATTTAATTCATATTAATGTTTAGTTCCTGGTTCAAACCTATAGGATGAAGTGTGTTAAAATTAATGATAAATTTAGCAACCAACTTACTAAGTTTGTTCAAAAAATCATCTTCCTGTGTATAAAAAGGCTTTGCCAAAATGCAAAAAAAAAAAACAAAAAACTAGCTCCTGAACCTCCATGGGCCATGTGGAAGTGGTGGTTTGTTGGACTCTCTAATCTACAATTTCTGATATCCCCTAGATGTTCCAATATTCTATTTTTAACCATCCTCCCTGTCTGTCCTACATACCATCTAGTTGGTGTGCACCCACAGCCGAGGATATAGTAGGGCAAACAACATTGAGAAGATTGGGAACAAGTATACACTGAATGGGTTCAGTATATATAATTACAGTAATATTGAACTTAAGAAAGAACATTTTTCTCTGATGGAAAGATGTTTTAAGTTCATTCCATTCGTGAAAGGGAATAGAATACAAACCTCCCTAGACATAAAATTGTTTTTAAGAAAAATGAACCTTGAATTGTTATTTAAGAAGGAAGAATATGGTGTTGATAGAGAGAAAATATATGTTACAGAAGAACAAAGAATATTAAAAAGAAAATCTACATTTAATCCACCCATCCATGCACAACTAAGAAATTTCGAATATGTTATGGAAAATGCAATTAAAAGATGTGATAAAAAAGTGAGATATAAAAATAATTTAGAAAGAAAAGAAAAGGAGACATTGGAAGAACTTAGACACAATGAAGGTGTTAGGGTCATGAAACCTGATAAAGGTGGGGGAGTGGTCATAATGGAAGTAATTGATTACGAAGGCAAAATGAATGAAATATTAACTGATGAAACAAAATATAGGACAGTTTCTCGAAATGAGATAAACTTAGCCTATCATAAGATAGACATGATGTTGGATGATATGGCTATAGAAGCAGTTATAGATGAAAAAAATGCTTTCCTTCTTGAAAATTAACAAACCCAAAATACCTGTTATTTTTGGTATTCCGAAAATACATAAGAACAGTAGTGACCCCCCCTTTAGACCCATTGTGTCAGCTGAAGGATCCAAAACAACACCCTTGGCCATATTTGTTGACACAAAAATGAAACATATATGGATAAACAAAGAGGCAATATTGAGGGACTCATGGGACCTTTTAAGAGAACTTGATCCAGAGTTACCTGATAAAGACATGTTACTTGTGACTATAGATGTAGTGGATTTATTTGGATCAATACCATATGAAGAGGGTATCAAAATGTTTGAAGAGGAAGTATTCAAGGACAACAAAATGACATTCGAGGACAAAGTAACGTGCACAGGCTTGATGGACATGGTATTAAGGAACAACTTTTTGGTTCATCAAGGAGAGTATTTTCAACAAACCCAGGGAGTCGCAATGGGTGCAGCCTGTGCACCTACATTTGCCAATTTAGTCCTCGCAAATTGGGAGGAAAAGTTTGTATTTCAATCTGAATATTTCAAATTTTGCAAGTTGTACAAAAGGTTCCTCGATGATATTATTATTTTTTGGACTGGTGATTATGTTAAATTTGAAGAATTTGTTTCATACATAGGAGAAACAACTGATTTTTTTGAAATTTACACACACCACATCTAACACAAATATTGCCTATTTAGATATAGAAATTATTAAAAACTCGAATTCCCTAGAAACCAGAGTGTATAGGAAAGACACGTATGTCAATTCCTTCCTTCACTTTGATAGTGGGCATCCAAATCATTGTAAAAGAAACTTGGTGAAGGGACAGTTCGTCAGAGGGTCTAGAATGATGAGTACTGATGATGAATTTAATAAGGAATGTGATAGATTGGAACGGATGTTCCTGGATAGAGGATATCCCAAGGAATTCATTATGGAACATAGGATGGAGGTGGTTAAGGCCAGAAGAGGAAGATTTAGACCCATACTAGGACTTAAAGATGAAATACAAAACCCCCATAATAACAGTCCACAAAAGAAAGAAAATTACCAACAAGCACTCATACTTGAATATAACGCTCTGAATAGGAAAGTAAAAGATTTGTTTCAAAATGAATGGGAAAATTTAAAACTTTTTCAGATTTGGATGGACTATTCGATTCCAACCCAAAGGTGGTGTTTAAGAACTCAACCAATATAAAAAACTTGTTAGAGACAGGGAACTCAAGGTACAAAGGTGAAAGGGGTAATCCTGGCAAAATTGGCACATATAAATGTGGAAAATGCAGACAATGTGAATACATAACCAACCAAGAAAAAATCTACTTGGATAGCAGAGATATTTGGCTACATAGTAAAGGATATTTTAACTGTGAGTCCAAGGGATTGGTATACCTTGCAATTTGCATAGAGTGTTCTTCTTACTATGTGGATAAGACAGAACGTTCCTTAAAAAAGAGGATTTATGAACACACCTATGAAATTAAAAAATGCAAGGAAACCAATGCCCTTTTTAAACATTCACTTGTCTGCAAAGAATATAAATATAGATTTTTTGTGCTAGACCAAGTTAAAATTGACATAAGAGGGGGTCCCTGGGAGGAAAATATTGGTTTCAAAGAATTGTGGTGGCAATTGGCCCTGGAAGCCAACAGACCCCCAGGATTGAATGAAAACATCTCTATCTTGCCACTTTTAAAGTTAAAAGCTGCTAAAATATGATTTCACAAATCATAATAAATATGGCCAGCAGATGGCACTATTCTATTATAAATAGAAGAAAGTAAGGGACTTCAAGATTATACTCTTAATAATGAATTCATTAAAATAAATATAAAAACCTATGAATGACACTACACAACCTTATAAACTAATAAATGAATTTAAATGTTTTTCAAATAAAACCTTTGATTTTAGTAAATATTTATTAAGACAGCGGATTTTAACTTTTTAACTGAATGAGTATGAATGTATTAATTAGCACGAGACACAAT
The DNA here is from genome assembly GCF_019279795.1 of Protopterus annectens. Classification (NCBI taxonomy): domain Eukaryota; kingdom Metazoa; phylum Chordata; order Ceratodontiformes; family Protopteridae; genus Protopterus; species Protopterus annectens. The sequence continues at coordinate 1,684,896,294 of NC_056726.1, forward strand.
ACTGAAATTTACTTGGTCTCTTTTTTTAATTGGAAGCCTTACATGATTGGATAAGAATGGTACAAACTTGTATAAAATGTTTGTTTTTTAAAAATGGCACTTTTTATCTGATGAAGTCTTTTGGACGAAAACGCAGCATTGAATAAAGCGTTTATTGTTTTGGAACTTTTAAGTGGACTTGGTGCATCGTTTTTCTCCTACTGCTTTTTCTTTCTTTGGTGTTATTTGTGACTGTTGAGAAGCTGGCCGTAGAGATGTTTTATTGGTAAACGCGATACGGCATGGAGCGGGAGAAGGAGATGCAGTCTGGCAATGAGGATAGCAGCCAGACTAAGAGATTGATAGAGCAACTCACAGCCCTGGTTGATTTGTTGATGCCCCTGTGTGAGTCTATGGTGCGACGTAAGGAACAAGCGGAAGTGAGAGTAGCTAGTGTGGAACAGGGTGAGCGCCAACCACTACAGAAGCGGAAGAGACCTCGCCTTGGCGTAGAAAGAACGGAATGGTATGGGGATGATCCGAATGGACCCACCTTCGACCCGGACACTACACCTAATATTTTTAATGAAGGAGAACAGGAGGAGGATCGAGATAACGCCAACACCAACATGGACTACCGACCACAGGGGCAGTCACAGAAAGGTACTGGTCACATTTACAACACTTCCGAGATGAGTACTTGGCTCCAAGAGTGCTATACATTCAATCCCAACGATACGAACTTTCGATGGTTTATTAACAACAATGACTCTTTTGATAAAAAGGTTATGAATGCTTCCAAATTGATGTTTAAATATAAATCTATTATTATTGAAAACAGTTACTTAAAGGAATGTTTTAAGCAGGGGATAGTCCCTAAAGGGTTACGTACTTGGAAATATCCCAACAATGTCCAGATAGGGTCAGTGTTTCACAAAGAACTCATCAAGGTTTTTAATAGATGTGGTTTGGACATAGTAAAATGTATAATAGATGAAAATGATAGAAATTTAGAAACTATTAATGAGCAAATCAAAGAGTTGGACACAGATATTAAGGATGATTTAATTTTTGGGATTAGGGAAGAGAGACAGAAATATTTTGAACTAAAGGGAGAGATTGACCAAAAGTGTAAGGCATTAGTGGAAAGAAAAATGGAAAAACTAAAATGGGATATGGTGGAATATGAAAACGAAACAAGTTATCCAATACCAGTCAGTAATAATATACCCTCTTATCAAAAGTTTAATAAAAAAGGAGGGGAAGGAGGTCCAAATGCATGGACAAAACAAAGGGAACCTTTTAGAAGTAAGCAATTTGTGGACTACGATGAAGATTTTCCACCCTTAGAAAGGCAATACAATGACTACAGTCCTAACAGAGGGAATGTTAGAAATTTTCACAGGCGAGGGGGGACAAGGGGAAGGGGGAGGTACATGTACTAAACCCCCTACCCGATAATGGAAATAGTAGGGCAAACAACATTGAGAAGATTGGGAACAAGTATACACTGAATGGGTTCAGTATATATAATTACAGTAATATTGAACTTAAGAAAGAACATTTTTCTCTGATGGAAAGAGGTTTTAAGTTCATTCCATTTGTCAAAGGGAACAGAATACAAACCTCCCTAGACATAAAACTGTTTTTAAGAAAAATGAACCTTGAATTGCTATTTAGGAAGGAAGAATATGGTGTTGATAGAGAAAAAATATATGTCACAGAAGAACAAAGAATATTAAAAAGAAAATCTACATTTAATCCACCCATCCATGCACAATTAAGAAATGTTGAATATGTTATGGAAAACGTAATCAAAAGATGTGACAAAAAAGTGAGATATAAAAACAATTTAGAAAGAAAAGAACAGGAGACATTGGAAGAACTCAGACACAATGAAGGCATTAGGGTCATGAAACCTGATAAAGGTGGGGGAGTGGTCATAATGGAAGTAATTGATTACGAAGGCAAAATGAATGAAATATTAACTGATGAAACAAAATATAGGACAGTTTCTCGAAATGAGATAAACTTAGCCTATCATAAGATAGACATGATGTTGGATGATATGGCTATAGAAGCAGTTATAGATGAAAAAATGCTTTCCTTCTTGAAAATTAACAAACCCAAAATACCTGTTATTTTCGGTATTCCGAAAATACATAAGAACAGTAGTGACCCCCCTTTAGACCCATTGTGTCAGCTGAAGGATCCAAAACAACACCCTTGGCCATATTTGTTGACACAAAAACGAAACATATATGGATAAACAAAGAGGCAATATTGAGGGACTCATGGGACCTTTTAAGAGAACTTGATCCAGTGTTACCTGATAAAGACATGTTACTTGTGACTATAGATGTGGTGGATTTATTTGGATCAATACCATATGAAGAGGGTATCAAAATGTTTGAAGAGGAAGTATTCAAGGACAACAAAATGACATTTGAGGACAAAGTAGCGTGCACAGGCTTGATGGACATGGTATTAAGGAACAACTTTTTGGTTCATCAAGGAGAGTTTTTTCAACAAACCCAGGGAGTCGCAATGGGCGCAGCCTGTGCACCTACATTTGCCAATTTAGTCCTCGCAAATTGGGAGGAAAAGTTTGTATTTCAATCTGAATATTTCAAATTTTGCAAGTTGTACAAAAGGTTCCTCGACGATATTATTATTTTTTGGACTGGTGATTATGTTAAATTTGAAGAATTTGTTTCATACATAGGAGAAACAACTGATTTTTTGAAATTTACACACACCACATCTAACACAAATATTGCCTATTTAGATATAGAAATTATTAAAAACTCGAATTCCCTAGAAACCAGAGTGTATAGGAAAGACACGTATGTCAATTCCTTCCTTCACTTTGATAGTGGACATCCAAATCATTGTAAAAGAAACTTGGTGAAGGGACAGTTCATCAGAGGGTCTAGAATGATGAGTACTGATGATGAATTTAATAAGGAATGTGATAGATTGGAACGGATGTTCCTGGATAGAGGATATCCCAAGGAATTCGTTATGGAACATAGGATGGAGGTGGTTAAGGCCAGAAGAGGAAGATTTAGACCCATACTAGGACTTAAAGATGAAATACAAAACCCCCATAATAACAGTCCACAAAAGAAAGAAAATTACCAACAAGCACTCATACTTGAATATAACGCTCTGAATAGGAAAGTAAAAGATTTGTTTCAAAATGAATGGGAAAAGTTTAAAACTTTTTCAGATTTGCATGGACTATTCGATTCCAACCCAAAGGTGGTGTTTAAGAACTCAACCAATATAAAAAAACTTGTTAGAGACAGATAACTCAAGGTACAAAGGTGAAAGGGGTAATCCTGGCAAAATTGGCACATATAAATGTGGAAAATGCAGACAATGTGAATACATAACCAACCAAGAAAAAATCTACTTGGATAGCAGAGATATTTGGCTACATAGTAAAGGATATTTTAACTGTGAGTCCAATGGATTGGTATACCTTGCAATTTGCATAGAGTGTTCTTCTTACTATGTGGGTAAGACAGAACGTTCCTTAAAAAAGAGGATTTATGAACACACCTATGAAATTAAAAAATGCAAGGAAACCAATGCCCTTTTTAAACATTCACTTGTCTGCAAAGAATATAAATATAGATTTTTTGTGCTAGACCAAGTTAAAATTGACATAAGAGGGGGTCCCTGGGAGGAAAATATTGGTTTCAAAGAATTGTGGTGGCAATTGGCCCTGGAAACCAACAGACCCCCAGGATTGAATGAAAACATCTCTATCTTGCCACTTTTAAAGTTAAAAGCTGCTAAAATATGATTTCACAAATCATAATAAATAAGGCCAGCAGATGGCACTATTCTATTGTAAATAGAAGAAAGTAAGGGACTCCAAGACTACACTCTTAACAATGAATTATTAAAATAAATATAAAAACCTATGAATGACACTATACAACCTCATAAACTAATAAATGAATTTAAATGTTTTTTAAATAAAACCTTTGATTTTAGTAAATATTTATTAAGACAGCGGATTTTAACTTTTTAACTGAAAGAGTATGAATGCATTAATTAGCATGAGACACAATACTGAAATTTACTTGGTCTCTTTTTTAATTGGAAGCCTAACATGATTGGACAAGAATGGTACAAACTTGTATAAAATGTTTTGTTTTTTAAAAATGGCACTTTTTATCTGATGAAGTCTTTTGGACGAAAACGCAGCATTGAATAAAGCGTTTATTGTTTTGGAACTTTTAAGTGGACTTGGTGCATCGTTTTTCTCCTACTGCTTTTTCTTTCTTTGGTGTTATTTGTGACTGTTGAGAAGCTGGCCGTAGAGATTTTTTATTGGTAAACGCGATACGGCATGGAGCGGGAGAAGGAGATGCAGTCTGGCAATGAGGATAGCAGCCAGACTAAGAGATTGATAGGGCAACTCACAGCCCTGGTTGATTTGTTGACGCCCCTGTGTGAGTCTATGATGCGACGTACAGAACAAGCGGAAGTGAGAGTAGCTAGTGTGGAACAGGGTGAGCGCCAACCACTACAGAAGCGGAAGAGACCTCGCCTTGGCGTAGAAAGAACGGAATGGTATGGGGATGATCCGAATGGACCCACCTTCGACCCGGACACTACACCCAATATTTTCAATGAAGGAGAACAGGAAGAAGATCGAGATAACGCCAACACCAATATGGACTATCGACCACAGGGGCAGTCACACAAAGGTAATGGTCATATTTATAATACTTCAGAGATGAGTAATTGGCTCCAAGAGTGCTATACATTCAATCCCAACGATACGAACTGTCGACGGTTTATTAACAACAATGACTCTTTTGATAAAAAGGTTATGAATGCTTCCAAATTGATGTTTAAATATAAATCTATTATTATTGAAAACAGTTACTTAAAGGAATGTTTTAAGCAGGGGATAGTCCCTAAAGGGTTACGTACTTGGAAATATCCCAACAATGTCCAGATAGGGTCAGTGTTTCACAAAGAACTCATCAAGGTTTTTAATAGATGTGGTTTGGACATAATAAAATGTATAATAGATGAAAATGATAGAAATTTAGAAACTATTAATGAGCAAATCAAAGAGTTGGACACAGATATTAAGGATGATTTAATTTTTGGGATTAGGGAAGAGAGACAGAAATATTTTGAACTAAAGGGAGAGATTGACCAAAAGTGTAAGGCATTAGTGGAAAGAAAAATGGAAAAACTAAAATGGGATATGGTGGAATATGAAAACGAAACAAGTTATCCAAAACCAGTCAGTAATAATATACCCTCTTATCAAAAGTTTAATAAAAAGGAGGGAAGGAGGTCCAAATGCATGGACAAAACAAAGGGAACCTTTTAGAAGTAAGCAATTTGTGGACTACGATGAAGATTTTCCACCCTTAGAAAGGCAATACAATGACTACAGTCCTAACAGAGGGAATGTTAGAAATTTTCACAGGCGAGGGGGGACAAGGGGAATGGGGAGGTACATGTACTAAACCCCCTACCCGATAATGGAAATAGTAGGGCAAACAACATTGAGAAGATTGGGAACAAGTATACACTGAATGGGTTCAGTATATATAATTACAGTAATATTGAACTTAAGAAAGAACATTTTTCTCTGATGGAAAGAGGTTTTAAGTTCATTCCATTCGTGAAAGGGAATAGAATACAAACCTCCCTAGACATAAAATTGTTTTTAAGAAAAATGAACCTTGAATTGTTATTTAAGAAGGAAGAATATGGTGTTGATAGAGAAAAAATATATGTCACAGAAGAACAAAGAATATTAAAAGAAAATCTACATTTAATCCACCCATCCATGCACAACTAAGAAATTTGAATATGTTATGGAAAATGCAATTAAAAGATGTGATAAAAAGTGAGATATAAAAACAATTTAGAAAGAAAAGAAAAGGAGACATTGGAAGAACTTAGACACAATGAAGGTGTTAGGGTCATGAAACCTGATAAAGGTGGGGGAGTGGTCATAATGGAAGTAATTGATTACGAAGGCAAAATGAATGAAATATTAACTGATGAAACAAAATATAGGACAGTTTCTCGAAATGAGATAAACTTAGCCTATCATAAGATAGACATGATGTTGGATGATATGGCTATAGAAGCAGTTATAGATGAAAAAATGCTTTCCTTCTTGAAAATTAACAAACCCAAAATACCTGTTATTTTCGGTATTCCGAAAATACATAAGAACAGTAGTGACCCCCCCTTTAGACCCATTGTGTCAGCTGAAGGATCCAAAACAACACCCTTGGCCATATTTGTTGACACAAAAACGAAACATATATGGATAAACAAAGAGGCAATATTGAGGGACTCATGGGACCTTTTAAGAGAACTTGATCCAGAGTTACCTGATAAAGACATGTTACTTGTGACTATAGATGTGGTGGATTTATTTGGATCAATACCATATGAAGAGGGTATCAAAATGTTTGAAGAGGAAGTATTCAAGGACAACAAAATGACATTTGAGGACAAAGTAGCGTGCACAGGCTTGATGGACATGGTATTAAGGAACAACTTTTTGGTTCATCAAGGAGAGTTTTTTCAACAAACCCAGGGAGTCGCAATGGGCGCAGCCTGTGCACCTACATTTGCCAATTTAGTCCTCACAAATTGGGAGGAAAAGTTTGTATTTCAATCTGAATATTTCAAATTTTGCAAGTTGTACAAAAGGTTCCTCGACGATATTATTATTTTTTGGACTGGTGATTATGTTAAATTTGAAGAATTTGTTTCATACATAGGAGAAACAACTGATTTTTGAAATTTACACACACCACATCCAACACAAACATTGCCTATTTGGATATAGAAATTATTAAAAACTCGAATTCCCTAGAAACCAGAGTGTATAGGAAAGACACGTACGTCAATTCCTTCCTTCATTTTGATAGTGGACATCCAAATCATTGTAAAAGAAACTTGGTGAAGGGACAGTTCGTCAGAGGGTCTAGAATGACGAGTTCTGATGATGAATTTAACAAGGAATGTGATAAACTGGAATGGATGTTCCTTGATAGAGGATATCCCAAGGAATTCATTATGGAATATAGAATGGAGGTGGTTAAGGCCAGAAGAGGTAGATTTAGGCCCATACTAGGACTTAAAGATGAAATACAAAACCTCCATAACAACAGTCCACAAAAGAAGGAAAATTACCAACAAGCACTCATACTTGAATATAACGCTCTAAATAGGAAAGTAAAAGATTTGTTTCAAAATGAATGGGAAAAGTTTAAAACTTTTTCAGACTTGGATGGACTATTTGATTCCAACCCAAGGGTGGTGTTTAAGAATTCAACCAATATAAAAAACTTGTTAGAGACAGGGAACTCAAGATATAAAGGTGAAAGGGGTAATCCTGGCAAAATTGGCACATATAAATGTGGAAAATGCAGACAATGTGACTACATAACCAACCAAGAAAAAATCTACTTGGATAGCAGAGATATTTGGCTACATAGTAAAGGATATTTTAACTGTGAGTCCAAGGGATTGGTATACCTTGCAATTTGCATAGAGTTTTCTTCTTACTATGTGGGTAAGACAGAATGTTCCTTAAAAAAGAGGATTTATGAACACACCTATGAAATTAAAAAATGCAAGGAAACCAGTGCCCTTTTTAAACATTCACTTGTCTGCAAAGAATATAAATATAGATTTTTTGTGCTAGACCAAGTTAAAATTGACATAAGAGGGGGTCCCTGGGAGGAAAATATTGGTTTCAAAGAATTGTGGTGGCAATTGGCCCTGGAAGCCAACAGACCCCCAGGATTGAATGAAAACATCTCTATCTTGTCACTTTTAAAGTTAAAAGCTGCTAAAATATGATTTCACAAATCATAATAAATAAGGCCAGCAGATGGCACTATTCTATTGTAAATAGAAGAAAGTAAGGGACTCCAAGACTACACTCTTAACAATGAATTATTAAAATAAATATAAAAACCTATGAATGACACTACACAACCTTATAAACTAATAAATGAATTTAAATGTTTTTCAAATAAAACCTTTGATTTTAGTAAATATTTATTAAGACAGCGGATTTTAACTTTTTAACTGAATGAGTATGAATGTATTAATTAGCACGAGACACAATACTGAAATTTACTTGGTCTCTTTTTTTTAATTGGAAGCCTTACATGATTGGATAAGAATGGTACAAACTTGTATAAAATGTTTGGTTTTTAAAAATGGCACTTTTTATCTGATGAAGTATTTTGGACAAAAACGCAGCATTGAATAAAACGTTTATTGTTTTGGAACTTTTAAGTGGAATTGGTGCATCGTTTTTCTCCTACTGCTTTTTCTTTCTTTGGTGTTATTTGTGACTGTTGAGAAGCTGGCCGTAGAGATTTTTTATTGGTAAACGCGATACGGCATGGAGCGGGAGAGGGAGATGCAGTCTGGCAATGAGGATAGCAGCCAGACTAAGAGATTGATAGGGCAACTCACAGCCCTGGTTGATTCGTTGACGCCCCTGTGTGAGTCTATGGTGCGACGTACGGAACAAGCGGAAGTGAGAGTAGCTAGTGTGGAACAGGGTGAGCGCCAACCACTACAGAAGCGGAAGAGACCTCGCCTTGGCGTAGAAAGAACGGAATGGTATGGGGATGATCCGAATGGACCCACCTTCGACCCGGACACTACACCCAATATTTTCAATGAAGGAGAACAGGAAGAAGATCGAGATAACGCCCACACCAATATGGACTATCGACCACAGGGGCAGTCACACAAAGGTACTGGTCATATTTATAATACTTCAGAGATGAGTAATTGGCTCCAAGAGTGCTATACATTCAATCCCAACGATACGAACTGTCGACGGTTTATTAACAACAATGACTCTTTTGATAAAAAGGTTATGAATGCTTCCAAATTGATGTTTAAATATAAATCTATTATTATTGAAAACAGTTACTTAAAGGAATGTTTTAAGCAGGGGATAGCCCCTAAAGGGTTACGTACTTGGAAATATCCCAACAATGTCCAGATAGGGTCAGTGTTTCACAAAGAACTCATCAAGGTTTTTAATAGATGTGGTTTGGACATAGTAAAATGTATAATAGATGAAAATGATAGAAATTTAGAAACTATTAATGAGCAAATCAAAGAGTTGGACACAGATATTAAGGATGATTTAATTTTTGGGATTAGGGAAGAGAGACAGAAATATTTTGAACTAAAGGGAGAGATTGACCAAAAGTGTAAGGCATTAGTGGAAAGAAAAATGGAAAAACTAAAATGGGATATGGTGGAATATGAAAACAAAACAAGTTATCCAAAACCAGTCAGTAATAATATACCCTCTTATCAAAAGTTTAATAAAAAAGGAGGGGAAGGAGGTCCAAATGCATGGACAAAACAAAGGGAACCTTTTAGAAGTAAGCAATTTGTGGACTACGATGAAGATTTTCCACCCTTAGAAAGGCAATACAATGACTACAGTCCTAACAGAGGGAATGTTAGAAATTTTCACAGGCGAGGGGGGACAAGGGGAAGGGGGAGGTACATGTACTAAACCCCCTACCCGATAATGGAAATAGTAGGGCAAACAACATTGAGAAGATTGGGAACAAGTATACACTGAATGGGTTCAGTATATATAATTACAGTAATATTGAACTTAGGAAAGAACATTTTTCTCTGATGGAAAGAGGTTTTAAGTTCATTCCATTTGTCAAAGGGAACAGAATACAAACCTCCCTAGACATAAAACTGTTTTTAAGAAAAATGAACCTTGAATTGCTATTTAGGAAGGAAGAATATGGTGTTGATAGAGAAAAAATATATGTCACAGAAGAACAAAGAATATTAAAAAGAAAATCTACATTTAATCCACCCATCCATGCACAATTAAGAAATTTCGAATATGTTATGGAAAATGCAATTAAAAGATGTGATAAAAAAGTGAGATATAAAAATAATTTAGAAAGAAAAGAAAAGGAGACATTGGAAGAACTTAGACACAATGAAGGTGTTAGGGTCATGAAACCTGATAAAGGTGGGGGAGTGGTCATAATGGAAGTAATTGATTACAAAGGCAAAATGAATGAAATATTAACTGATGAAACAAAATATAGGACAGTTTCTCAAAATGAGATAAACTTAGCCTATCATAAGATAGACATGATGTTGGATGATATGGCTATAGAAGCAGTTATAGATGAAAAAATGCTTTCCTTCTTGAAAATTAACAAACCCAAAATACCTGTTATTTTCGGTATTCCGAAAATACATAAGAACAGTAGTGACCCCCCCTTTAGACCCATTGTGTCAGCTGAAGGATCCAAAACAACACCCTTGGCCATATTTGTTGACACAAAAATGAAACATATATGGATAAACAAAGAGGCAATATTGAGGGACTCATGGGACATTTTAAGAGAACTTGATCCAGACTTACCTGATAAAGACATGTTACTTGTGACTATAGATGTGGTGGATTTATTTGGATCAATACCATATGAAGAGGGTATCAAAATGTTTGAAGAGGAAGTATTCAAGGACAACAAAATGACATTTGAGGACAAAGTAGTGTGCATAGGCTTGATGGACATGGTATTAAGGAACAACTTTTTGGTTCATCAAGGAGAGTTTTTTCAACAAACCCAGGGAGTTGCAATGGGCGCAGCCTGTGCACCTACATTTGCCAATTTAGTCCTCGCAAATTGGGAGGAAAAGTTTGTATTTCAATCTGAATATTTCAAATTTTGCAAGTTGTACAAAAGGTTCCTCGACGATATTATTATTTTTTGGACTGGTGATTATGTTAAATTTGAAGAATTTGTTTCATACATAGGAGAAACAACTGATTTTTTGAAATTTACACACACCACATCTAACACAAATATTGCCTATTTAGATATAGAAATTATTAAAAACTCGAATTCCCTAGAAACCAGAGTGTATAGGAAAGACACGTATGTCAATTCCTTCCTTCACTTTGATAGTGGACATCCAAATCATTGTAAAAGAAACTTGGTGAAGGGACAGTTCGTCAGAGGGTCTAGAATGACGAGTACTGATGATGAATTTAATAAGGAATGTGATAGATTGGAACGGATGTTCCTGGATAGAGGATATCCCAAGGAATTCATTATGGAACATAGGATGGAGGTGGTTAAGGCCAGAAGAGGAAGATTTAGACCCATACTAGGACTTAAAGATGAAATACAAAACCCCCATAATAACACTCCACAAAAGAAAGAAAATTACCAACAAGCACTCATACTTGAATATAACGCTCTGAATAGGAAAGTAAAAGATTTGTTTCAAAATGAATGGGAAAAGTTTAAAACTTTCAGATTTGGATGGACTATTCGATTCCAACCCAAAGGTGGTGTTTAAGAACTCAACCAATATAAAAAACTTGTTAGAGACAGGGAACTCAAGGTACAAAGGTGAAAGGGGTAATCCTGGCAAAATTGGCACATATAAATGTGGAAAATGCAGACAATGTGAATACATAACCAACCAAGAAAAAATCTACTTGGATAGCAGAGATATTTGGCTACATAGTAAAGGATATTTTAACTGTGAGTCCAAGGGATTGGTATACCTTCCAATTTGCATAGAGTGTTCTTCTTACTATGTGGGTAAGACAGAACGTTCCTTAAAAAAGAGGATTTATAAACACACCTATGAAATTAAAAAATGCAAGGAAACCAATGCCCTTTTTAAACATTCACTTGTCTGCAAAGAATATAAATATAGATTTTTTGTGCTAGACCAAGTTAAAATTGACATAAGAGGGGGTCCCTGGGAGGAAAATATTGGTTTCAAAGAATTGTGGTGGCAATTGGCCGTGGAAGCCAACAGACCCCCAGGATTGAATGAAAACATCTCTAACTTGTCACTTTTAAAGTTAAAAGCTGCTAAAATATGATTTCACAAATCATAATAAATAAGGCCAGCAGATGGCACTATTCTATTGCAAATAGAAGAAAGTAAGGGACTCCAAGACTACACTCTTAACAATGAATTATTAAAATAAATATAAAAACCTATGAATGACACTACACAACCTTATAAACTAATAAATGAATTTAAATGTTTTTCAAATAAAACCTTTGATTTTAGTAAATATTTATTAAGACAGCGGATTTTAACTTTTTAACTGAATGAGTATGAATGTATTAATTAGCACGAGACACAATACTGAAATTTACTTGGTCTCTTTTTTTAATTGGAAGCCTTACATGATTGGATAAGAATGGTACAAACTTGTATAAAATGTTTGGTTTTTAAAAATGGCACTTTTTATCTGATGAAGTCTTTTGGACGAAAACGCAGCATTGAATAAAGCGTTTATTGTTTTGGAACTTTTAAGTGGACTTGGTGCATCGTTTTTCTCCTACTGCTTTTTCTTTCTTTGGTGTTATTTATTTATTTATTTAACATTTTTTTTACCAGGAAAGTCTGACTTGGAAGGAAGCCAATTTTCAGTGGAGGCCCAGGGAGAAACGCTCCAGACGCATGTCTTTGTAACATGGGAGGAAACCAGAGCACCCAGAGGAAACCCACATAAATGCAGGGAGGACATGCAGACTTCGCACAGAAGGCACTCTAGCTGAGAATTGAACTGGAGAACCTCTTGCTGTGGGGTCACAATGCTGCCGCTGTGCCATCCATTTCCATATGCAGTTCTGTACACCAATTACAATTTCCCTTAAGAGCACACAGGGAATGCAGTCAGCCCAGGGGTTGGGTTTCTTTATATCTGTCTCCCTCCTGGGCCCCAAAAAGACTCCCCACTGGTACAGCTGTAGGGTTAGGTCCTCAGCCGAGTGTCCAAGCCAAGTTCTCCAGCACCCTCTCTGTGAAACCAGTGCTTTGTGTCCGTGCTCCAAGTAGTTGACACACACACATGGGAAAGGTTGGCACAGATTTACCTGAAGAACAAAAGAACCAACCAAATGAAACACTTCCAATGCTTATATGGAACCAAAGAAGTATAATAAATAAACATTTAATTCATATTAATGTTTAGTTCCTGGTTCAAACCTATAGGATGAAGTGTGTTAAAATTAATGATGAATTTAGCCACCAACTTACTAAGTTTGTTCAAAAAATCCTCTTCCTGTGTATAAAAAGGCTTTGCCAAAATGCAAAACAAAAACAAAAAACTAGCTCCTGAACCTCCATGGGCCATGTGGAAGTGGTGGTTTGTTGGACTCTCTAATCTACAATTTCTGATATCCCCTAGATGTTCCAATATTCTATTTTTAGCCATCCTCCCTGTCTGTCCTACATACCATCTAGTTGGTGTGCACCCACAGCCGAGGATGTAAACCTGCAAGTAAAATGGTCCCTTGCTGTATATCTAACATCATTAATCTTGGTTCCATTAAGGTTTTTTAACCTACTGCAAACTTTACATCTACCACATGCAGAGCTTCCCTTCCAACTACCTTTCATCAAAGGTCTCTTCCAATTTAGTAGTTCCTTTAAATTAAGGAACCTACTATAAGAGAAAAATCACTCAATCAGGGAACAAATGCCCCACACTCTCATCCTCACAAACAATGGGCCAAAACCTATCCACTAGTTTTTTAAGCATCATCTTTAAGGGAGAAATTTTGGAAACAAAAGATATCCTGTTCCCCTTGTCATCCTTTCCAGGCCCTCCTATAACTGTTCTTCTAACACCTAAATCCCTTGCACCACTTGTGCCCAAAACATTACCTTCAGCTTTATCCAAACAATCTAATGTATACCCCCTGTTAAATAGTTTTTGTCTGACCTTCAGAAATTCCCCCAAAATTGATTTGTTGTAAGTGATGTTAAAAGGTGTGGTGGATGCATGCTTTCAGCTGACAAGAAGTTATTAGTAGCTGTTTTCTTAGTAAAGGGTCTAAAGTGTATCCTTTGATCTGAAACAAAAAATTCAACATCCAAAAACTGGATGCTAGTTTGACCGATTTCAAAAGTGAATTCAATGCCCCATGGATTTTTATTCATCTATTCCACGAAAACCGTGAACTCCATTGGATCCCTCTCACAAACAAAAAACAGCACCCTCTCTGTGAAACCAGTGCTTTGTGTCCCTGCTCCAATTAGTTGACACACACACACACACACACACACACACACACACACACACACACACACACACACACACACACACACACACACACACACACGAAAGGTCGGCACAGATTTACCTGCTGTGCCCACTTCTGCTCAGAGTATAAGGTAGTTATCACTGCTACCAGACACTCCAAAATCAGCTACTCTAATGCCCTTAACAAAGAGTGTCCAATTATACTGTGTAATCTTAATACTAATATAAATGGTAGTAGTTGACCAAGAGAGCTAGGCCTTGTGGAATGCCCTACACAGTGTTACCAAATAAATATAAGCGCTCTCAAAGATTAAATACTTTCTAAAAGGAAAAGCCACAATAAATGTTTTAAATATATTTAATAATAAATAATAAAAACAACAAGAAAATACTGAATATATATTTACAGTAAACCACAGATTTCAAAGCACAGGAAATATTGAAAATAACATTGATGGACAGACTCAGACAAATAAAGTAAAATAATATCTAAACTAAGCTTCACTATATTTTCCTGTCTGAATCTAGGAGAATTACTATTCCCTACTTAATAAAGCAAGGAAGGTGATGTGGTGAATGGTCCTTCTTGTTGTCAGGCCCAAGACAGAATACTCAATACTGAGAAATTTCTCTTTGTAATATCTAAAATTTCCAAGATGACTGCCAGAATGACCTAATTTGGTCACCTGACTCTAGTTTCTCACACTATTCCCCTTTGAAGCTTGAGACAGGATGTTATAAAATGCATATTTAAAGTTTTGCTAATGTTCATGGCAGTGCTTGGAGCTTCCACTCTTTTTACTGAGCTAATGAACAAAAGCTTCTTCCCAGACATGCCATCTCTGGCCCAGTTCAAAACTGTGAGATAAGCACTTCCATGGCACAACACGTGGTCCAATTAGCAGCATTTTTCTTAAAGTAAGAACTGAACTAGCTGTTACCTCTTCTCTTCCAGACTCCTTTGCTAACATATATACATACAGTCTCACATGTAACTTCCTTCTCTGCCCAGCAGGACCCACTGTTGATAGATTGTTTAACACCAGAAACTTTACAAGCACATTTTGATATCCAAATGCCCTACAGTTCTAATACATTTATAACACAAGCATCTTGTATAACTCAGTTTGATATTCAAAGAACATATCATTCTTTACAGAACTCCAGCTGGCTATGCTGGTACAAGCCCATATCATTACATCTCCCCCCCTTCGAAGACTCAAGCTAGTTTTTCAAGTGACCCTTAAGAAACGTTGCTTGAGAGAAATAACTACATCTAGGAATATGTTATCCCATTCCCTGTCTTGATTGACATCTGTGTTGGCATTGCTGACCCCACTATGGTGTTGTACTGTCATGTCATATGTCTGCAGTCTTAAGCTCCACCTTAATAACTTGGCATTTTGCTGGCTGGCTCTATGTAGCCATGTTAATGGATTATGGTATGTAACTACAATGAATTTCCTTTAATACAGATAAGGCTGAAGTTTCTTCAGTGCCTATACTATGGCTAGATATTCCTTTTCTACATAACATTCCTCCGTGGGTTGGAGTCTACGGCTGAGATATACTACTGGGTAGTCTTCTCCCTCTGAGGAAACCTGGCTAACTACAGCTTGGTTTGAAGCATCCTCCTGCACAACAAATTCTTTGCTGTAATCTGGACTGGCTAACACAGTTAGTCCTCGCAAAGCTCCTTTAAGCTTCTTGAATGCCTTCTCACACATTGGTGTTCACATTATCTTATCTGGACTGTTTTTCCTTATCAGGTCTGTGAGGGGAGCAGCTATGGTACTATAACTGTCCCGTTCACTACTGCTGTAGGCTGCATATGCGCTCATCGCTCGCCCAGGTCATTTGTGCTTCCCCAACCTTGGAATAGTCGTACGCTAACCTGCTCATCCTAAGGAAGATATTGAAGTCTATCACCTTGTGACTCACCTCAGTGTCTCGCCCAGGACCATTTGTACTTCCCCAACCTTGAAAAAGTCGCATGCTAACCTGCTCACCCTAAGGAAGATATTTAAGTCTATCACCTTGTGATTTACCTCAATGTCTTGCCCAGGCCCATTTGTGCTTCCCCAACCTTGGAATAGTCGCATGCTAACCTGCTCACCCTAAGGAAGATATTGAGGTCTATCACCTTGTGACTCACCTCAGTGTGTATGTGCTTACTTATTTCTGTGGATTACTTGTAATTCCATGCGGTGTTCGCATTTGCAGCCTACAATGGACATGTTTTCCACTTAATTACTCTCTCTCTGTTAGCTCCCACTGTGTTGTTCACAGTACTAGAATTTAAAGCAAGGAAACGAAAAAAGACGGTCTCTCGACACTTTTCCCTTATTCTAACGTAATTTCTGTATATCGCCACTAGGTGGCACTATAAGCCCTTCTATTTTTCTACTATGAAACGACACTGAGAACCACATTCCCCTACAAATCTCTAGATGTTATTACCTGTTTACCTGTAGTAGCCCCTGTTGTACTTCACTTACCTAACACAGTAGGAACCCATAGACCTTCAATCTACTGTTTTGAACCAACCACCAAGCAAGCCAACTGCTCTATGCATTTCCTTTGCAGACTGTGTGGCTGATTGTTCCTTACACTTCAATATTTCCCTTTCTCTGGCTCTACCCACTCCGTTCACCCTGCAGGCTCACTCTGCTCCCCTACCCTGCCCCCAGCACCTCTACATTTATACCTCTCTAATCCACTCCCACATTACAATTCCCGATCAGGATCTGCCCCTCCCCTTCACTCATCACCATCTTCACCTTTCCTTATCTTCTAGCCCCTTCCACTCCAACTACTAAATACATCTCTTCACCCCATAACACTTTACTCTAAAAAACACACTTTAACCTCTTCCCCTACACCTCTGCCTACTTTCTACTCCTAAACATCTCCCTCTTTAACCTACATCTGTCATGCAAACAAAACCTTCATATATTCTACTGTCTTTACTCCAATCTCTCCTTCTCTTCTACTTACTCTACCTCACTAATTTCCCCCAATTCCATTATTCTCCTCCCCTACACACTACATCAATATACATAAAAAGGAATACCCCTCCATAGCCCTAATCTCTCCTCATCTCTACAACCATAATGAATCTCTCCTCTTTAAAAGGAAACTATTCCTCTCTCCCAGTAGACCTCTTCCCATACCCTTCAAACTACACTCCATAGGCTCTAAAAACCTAACCTATAACTCCTTAGAACACAGATACCTCTCTTTACTTTACTCTAAACTAATCTCCCTCCTCCTCCTCTGTGGTGATGTACACCCTAACCTAGGACCATCTCAAAACTTCTCCTCTAAACCAAACATAATTTTTTTCTCCCCCTCCCTTCAAACCCCTACTCTTTGCTACAATTAATCCCAGAAGCCTTTGTAATAAAATACCTGATTTTCATGCCTGGATCCTCCACAACAAACCTGACATGCTCTCTATCTCAGAAACCTGGCTAAATCCACATATAAAAGACACTGAAATAACACCTCCCAACTATAAACTCATAAGAAATGGCAGATCCCAAATGAAAGGTGGTGGAGTAGCCCTACTTTTCTCCTCCTACTTAACAGCAACACCCTATATTAAACCCATACCCCAATTTGCCACTGCTGAGCTAACCTTGGCCCTTCTAAAAATTAACAACAATAAAAGTTTGTGCATTGCAACCCTGTATATACCACCAGACAATAATATCCCAACTCTGGAGGATATTCTCTCCTGGTTTACCACCAACATAAATAATGAAACAATAATCCTAGGAGGTGATGTGAATATTAACTGATCATCCATTCACTCATCAACCCCCACTGAAAGTATTAACCTATATCAATTCACACAGATAATTAAAACTCACACTAGACCGTATAAGGATAATTCCACAGGTAGCATAATCGACTGGATGCTAGTCTCCCATCCTAACAGAATTTCTGACAGTGGCACTCTTCCTGACTCTATTAGCGACCATCTCCCTGCCATTGCATACCATTCCTCTTCTTCCCTGCTCTGACAGCACAAATATATCACAATTTGCACCTTAAAAAACTTCAACCCTCAAATCTTCTCCACTGCCTTAAAACACACAAACTGGAACCCTCTAAAGTCCCTTCCCTTGGACGCTGCAGTCTCACACTTTAATACATTTTTTTCTGATTTACTTAACCGCTTTTCCCCCTGCAGAACTAAAAGAATTAGATCCAAAACAGTCCCCTGGCTAACTAAAGAACAAAAACCCTTAAGCATCTCTGAGACAAAACTTGGAAATACTATAAAAAATTCAAATCTCCCAACTCCCTTACTGAATACAAGCAACTATGAAATCAAGTAAAAAAAACAAATAGCTATCGACTGTAAATCCTACTATCTTAAACTTCAAAACAACCATAAAACCAACCCAAAATATTCTGGAGTAGCATCTCATCAATTCTTTGTCCAGGCAAGAAGGAGAACCCCTGCCCTGACCCAGACTCTCTTGACCTTGTCCTAGCTACCCAGTTCAACTCCTTTTTTATTGATTCTATTGCTAAACTGACCTATTCTTTCCCTAATAACATCTCCTCCAGCACATCTAAAACTACAGCTTCAACATCCAATAATTCTCAGTCCTCTTCTTTCAGTCTCATATCCATTCCTACCCATATTATAAAAAATTCTTCTAATGCCCGAGATAACAATTCATCCAACTTTCTCAAATGAGCTGCCGATGGCATAGCTCTTCCTATTTCCATCCTAATTAACTGCTCCATCCAAGAGTCCTACGTACCACTCCTCTGGAAAAAAGCCTTCATCATCCCCCTCCACAAAGGAGGTAGCAACTTTACAATCTCCAACTTTCACCCAATAGCTATCCTGTCCCCTATCTCTAAGATTCTGGAAAAATGTATCCACCTGCAACTTTTACCTTACCTGCTTGACAACCAACTATTGACTCCAACACAACATGAGTTTAGACCAGGACATAGCACCACCACTGCCCTCCTTTCCTTCCTCGAAATCATCAACTCTTCCCAGGATGCTGGTAACATAGTTTCTACCCTCCTCCTCACTTATCTAAGGCCTTTGATACTGTCTCCCATAAGCTCCTCCTTTCCAAGCTCTCCCATCTCAACCTTTCCTCTTCTTCCATCAACTGGTTCACCAGCTACCTATCAGTTAGGGAACAAGCTGTCAAGTGGAACAACTGTACTTCTTCTTTCCTGCATACTCCAACAGGGGTTCCTTAAGGCTCCATATTGGGCCCCTTACTATTCAACATTTTTATTAATGACTTCTATCAACACATCCCAAATGCTAAACTCGTCCAATATGCAGATGACTCTCTCATCATCTGCTTTGCCAAAACTCTCCCCACATTAATGAACATAACTCAAGAGGCCTTCTCTTGCACTGAATCCTGGATGCTAGACAACCACTTAGCCCTTAATGCATCCAAGTCCAAAATAACAATTTTCTCCCCATCTAGACACACTGTTATGGACAAAACATAATTTTCTATACTCAGCCAAAACAAGACCTCTATTGAAATAGTTCCCCATGTAAAACTTCTGGGCGTCCTTATTGATGACCACCTAAAATTTGACATCCACCATCAAACTAATATTAAAAAAACTCATCAAAAGCTTGGAATGCTTTATCGTCACAGGCACTACCTTTTTCTTTCATCCAAACAGCTACTATCCACCACTTACCTTATCCCCTTTCTTCTTTATGGAGCTCCACTACTTACTAATCTCCAATCAACCCTGAAACTAAAGCTATCTGCATGCTACAATAAAATTTCCAAGTTTGCCACAGGATCCAAATCCTCCACTCATCAGTGTAACTCCCTCCATGTCTTAAACTGGTTAGAACTCCCAAACTGCCTAACTCTCATTCAACTAACGACAGTACATAAGCTCATCTTTAAACCCTCTAACTGTCCTCCTCTCTCCTCTACCTTAAAGATCCGGCATCCTCATAGAACACTAAGATCCACAAATCAAAATCTCCTTGAACTTCACAAGCCTTTACGTTCCCCAGGGCAACTCCTACTGTCCTTCTCCCTGGCTAGATTATGGAACTCACTTCGCCCACACATTAGAACTACCCAGAATCTTCCTTCCTTTAAAACCTTACTCCACTCTCATCTCTCTTCTCTCTGGGAATGCTCTTACTCTCACCCTTCCTGAAACCTTACACCTCTCCTAAACCTTTTTATACTCAGACTTAGCCATTGGATGTGTATATTTCTATTGTCTCCATATATGATGTACTACTTGCATATGAATTGTACAACTTGAACATTATTTAGCTATTATTGTAAATATCTTAAAATGCTGTACATGAGTTAATCTACTTCTGAATATTGTAAATAATATTTCTCTGTTTGGAGTTTTCTGCTGGAGCTTTTCTCCCTGGGCCTCCATTGAAAACGGGCTCTTTTAGGCCCAATGGACTTTCCCGGTTAACAAACTGCAATAAATAAATAACTGGGGACAAACATTTTATAGTACCCCACTGTTCCTAAGAATGCCCTCACATGCTTTTTGTAAAGGGGCAGGATATACCTGAATGGCTTCCACTTTGGCAGGTTCTAACCTGATCTGACCACTCCCCACTCTATGTCCCAAGTAGGAGACCTCTACCATACTACCTGACACTTATTGAGCTTAATGGTAAACCCTGCCCTCTGCAGTCTGCCCAGCACCTCCATGACATGCTGAAGGTGCTCTTCCCAGGAATGGCTGTAGATGTCAAAATCATCCAGGTAATCAAGGGCATAATCTCCTGCTCCTGCTAGGATATGAGCTACCAGCCTTTGGAAAGTCACTGGGGCTTTTTTCATCCCAAAGGGAATTTTAGTGAACTCATACAAGCCGAAAGGAGTCACTAAGCCTGACCTCTCCCTAGTATTGGGAGTCAAGGGCACCTGCCAGTAGCCCTTAGTCAGATCAATAGTGGTCAGATACTTAGCCCCACCCAGCTTCTCTAAAGCTTCATCTGTCTTAGGCATGGGGTAAGCATCTGACTCTGTGTGACTAGTTTCTTGTAGTCCATACAGAACCTGATGCTGCAATCTTTCTTTGATACCAGCATCAGTGGGGAGCATCAGGGACTGATGGACTCCTGGATTACTCCCAGTACCATCATCTCCTGTATCCCCTCCCTCAGAGTCTGTGCCTCACTTAAGCACCCTGTAAGGGGCCTCCTTTATAGGTCTTTTGGGCCCTGTATCCACATGCTGCTGCACCAGGTGGGTGCACCCTGGTTTTCCAGTGTACATGTCCCAAAACTCCTGTAACACTGCTCAGATTTCTCAAACCTGGGTAGGGGATAGCCACTGGGACATTGCTACCACTTCCACTGAGGTGTCAGTCCAAGCCTCACTGAGATCAGTCACCGGATCCCTGTCAGACACCTCCTACATCCAGTGCAAATACTCAGCACAAGGGCCTCTCTGTCATGGTAAGGCTTCCTAATGTTAACATGGTACAATTTGCGCACCTGCCTCCTGCCTAGAAGTTCGACCAGGTAGTTAACATCACTGATATTCTTTACCTCCTTGAAGGGTCCCTCCCAAGCTAACTGTAGTTTATTGTGTCTGACAGGAATAAGAACCATCACCTGCTGCCCCATATTATACTCTCTGTCTCAAGCATTCCTGTCATACCAGACTTTTTCTGCTGTTGTGCTCCTGCCAGGTTCTCATGAGTCAAGCCCATGAGCTGCCTAAGTCTCGTCCTAGGTTTTGGATGTATGCCACAACAGACTCCTTGTGGGATTTGCACTCACCCTCCCAGTCATCATGAATCAGATCTAAGGGCCCTCTCACTGTATGCCTATACAGGAACTCAAAGGGTGAAAAACCTGTGGATTCCTGGGGCACCTCTCTGTAAGTAAACAATAGAGAGTGCAAATATGTGTCCCATTCCCTCTTAAACTGGTCTGCAAATGCCTGTAGCATGGTCTTTAGAGTAAAGTTTCACCTCTCCACAAGACCATTAGTCTGGGGGTGGTAGGCGGTTGTCTTTAAGTGTTTCACCCCTTAGTGCTCCCACAGACAACCCAGCAGGTCTGACATGAAATTGACACCTCTGTCAGTCAGTATTTCTCTTGGGAAACCTACCCTGCTGAAAATCTCTAGCAAACTATTTGCCACCTTCTCTGCCTCAATGGAAAACATAACCACCACCTCAGGGTATCTAGTAGCATAATCTGCTACCACTAGGATATACTCAAAGGCCCCACAATATCCATAACTACCCTCTGAATTGGCTCCTCATTCACAGACAAATGCATCAAAGTAGATTTGACCTTGTCTCCTGCCTTGTCTACGTTTTTGCACTGCTCATAGGTACTGCAATTCCGTTACATCCTTGACAATCCCAGGCCAATAAAAGTTCTGCATAATACGTCTCTTGGTACACTTTATGCCCATATGACCTGAAAATGGAATGTCATGGTCTATGGCTAGAAGTGCCACCTCAACTTCTAGCCCTCCCTTAGAGGTCCAATCTCTATACAGTAATCCTTTGTTCCCAGTATACAGAATCACCATTTCCTTTGAGAATCAGGTGGCTTCCTAGTTATCTCCCTCAAGCCTTGTAATGTAGGGTCTGAGAGCTGTGCCTGTCTAAACTCTCTCTTTGTAACCCTTCCCAGCTCCCCTTCCACAGGAAGTCTGGTATCCTCTGACAGCGATGCCTCAATGTCAGCTGGGGTACTAATACTCATCTCTGCCCTTGCATTCACTCTGTCCAAGGGAATATTAGTACCCACCAGCAGCTGTGGCTCACCTTCAGTCTCACTGCTACAGGGTGGCTCCCTCTCTGAAGTAGCAACATCATCAGTCAGGGCTTTGGGTGTGTGGTCTTTCTGAGTTTCCCCCAGGATACCAGACCCACATGCCTGTCTCCAAGCTTGACTGTGTCTCACTGCATGCACGCAAGGTACTGAATTATCAAAATCATTCCCTACCAAGACATCTGCAGGGATATCCTCAAACACACCTATTTACTTGCTTCCTTTTCCACCCTCCCAGCCAAGGTGAGCCTTGGCTAAAGGCTTTTATAGGTTCATAGGTTCATAGGTAGGTACTAGGCTATCGGCCCAAGGGCCTATGCAAGCCTAGCCAACAAGGTTCCTGGCTTACGCCACCCAAGAAAGTTATTTTCCTGTGCCACTGATGAGCAGAGACACAGAACTGATCCCCGGGGTGTATTTCCTATTTCCCATCCACTCATCAAGATTTTTCTTGAAGAGTGCTAATGAAGAACTTTGCTTGAATGGGATCCCTCCTAAAGGTCTGACTGGAGTGGACTGCCCATACAAGTACTGCTCCTCTTTAACCACAGCAAGCTTCACAATGGTTATATCAGATGCTATGTCTCTCCTGGCAGTGGCCTGTTGTCCAGCCACTAAGATCAGATATAAACTCTGCTGGTAGTTTGGTACCCCTGTTGTCACCAGACAACTTACCACTAACATTCTGTTATTCCCACTTGCTGGCTCCCCCACCTTTTGTTCCCTACCTTGTCTCCATGCACATCCATATGCTACATGGCCCCAACTGGTTATATTTCAACATTTAACCCTTGATCCTGGCCATGTACATGAACTAGTGGCTTGTCCTGTTATTGGCTGACTCTGTTAGGGTGGTTTACACTGCCCAACTTGGATTCCCTTATATCCATATGCAGTACTGGGTATCCATTTCCTGTGCAGTGATACCCTTCTTGCTAGGTATAGAGCTCCCTTTTTCCCCAACTCATCTGCAGAGTTGCATTCCCTCTGCCAACCAGATTTTTATGTCCTTAGGCAAAGTGCTAAGGGCTTGTTCCCTCACCAAAAGGTCTTCCAGCCCTTGAAAAGTGGTGACCTGACATGCACTCGCCCACCTATGAAAATATGTGCTTAGTTCAGCAATATAATCACATACACTTTCATCTGCCTTGATGCCCACCACTGCTACCAATATGTGATGGCCACAAATATGTGTTGTCATAATGCTGGGCCAGTAATCAAGGAGCCTGAATACTCACCACTGACACTGGAGAGGGTTGTGCACTTTGAATACAAATGGATGTGCTCAGTATTTCCAGATGCAGACCTCTTTCTGCATCAAGTACAACTTCCCTTAAGAGCACACAGAGGACACACTCAGCTCTGGGTCTGTAGGACTCCCTCCAGGTCCCCAGTAAGACTCCCCACTGGTACAGCTGTAGGGTTAGGTCCTCAGCTGAGTGTCCAAACCAAGTCTTCCAGCACCCTCTCTGTAAACCCATTGCTTCATATCCCTGCCCCAAGCAGCTGACAAACAGAGATTTAATTTTCACACACACACACACACACACACACACACACACACACACACACACACACACACACACACACACACACACACACACACACCTGGGAAAGGCTGGCACAGATTGCCCGCTCTACCAACTTTGCCCAGACTGTAAGATAGTTATCACTGCCACCAGTCAGTTTCTGTAAGGTTCTTAAAGCTGTATCTAATAATGCTGTGTAATATTAATACTAATACAAATGGTAGTTCACCAACATGGCCAGGCCTTCTGGAGTGGCCCACACAGTGTAACCAAATAAATATAAGTACTCTGAAAGGTTAGATACTTTCTACAAGAGCCAGCCACAGTAAAAGTTTTAAATGTATTTAATAATAAATAATAAAAGACAATGAAAATACTGAATATATAGTCACAATAAACCACAGAGTTCAGATCAGAGGAAATATTGAAAAGAACATTGATGGGCAGACTCAAACAAATAAAGAAAAACAATACCCAAACAATGCTTCACTATATTTTTGACTGAATCTAAGAGAATTACTGTCCCTAGTTAAGTTATTTACTACCACAAGGCAAGCTGCTGTGTGTGAGGGTCTTTCTAGCCATGCTTCCCAAACAGAATACTCTGTACTCTGAGATTTCTATTTCCAAAATATAATTTCCAAGAGGGCTGGCAGAATGACCTCATCTGGTCACCTGACTGTAGGTTTTCACAGTATTCCCCTTTGAAGCTGAGACAGAAGGTTAGCACAGGTGGCCACAATACACATCCAAATGTTTAGAGCAGTGCCTGGGGCCTCCCCTGTTTCACTGAGCTAATGGATAAAGGCTCTTCTGCAGACCCAGCATCTCCTGTCCTATTCAGCACTGTGGGGTGCCTTTTAATGGTTTAACAGCTCATTTACATTTACCTTATTTTTCTTAAAGTTAACCTCTGCTGTGCCAGTATCCTGTATTAAAACATATACATTTAATTCAACTGCAGTAATGCATGCACATTTGTCTTCATTTCAGCAGGGTGCACTGTTGATACATTTCAACACAAGCAAAGCTCATAAATGCATTTTCAGCACAAGCATCTGTACGAATTCAGTTTGATATACAAATGACATACAGTTCTAATACATTTGCAACATAAGCATCTTGTATAAATCAGTTTGATATTCAAAGGACATGTCATTCTTTACAAAACTCCAGATGGCTGTGCTGGCAATTGTCCATATCATCACAGTAATGTCAAAAGTAAATATTATAACTGGAAACTGTGTTACAAATAGTAGGTAACACTAACTGCAACCATAGTAGTAATTTCTTCTTTTGTTTTTTAAGAAGGCAGAAGCTTGAAAGAGGATGTGTAGATATGGAAACTATCTACCACACCCTTATGATGTAGTCTGAACACATTGTATATAGCAATGACGCAAATAACATTTAAAACCAGCA
Source organism: Protopterus annectens (assembly GCF_019279795.1). NCBI lineage: Eukaryota > Metazoa > Chordata > Ceratodontiformes > Protopteridae > Protopterus > Protopterus annectens. The sequence goes on from NC_056726.1 coordinate 1,684,922,137, forward strand.
AACTCTTATGTTTTGCATTTTAGTATTATGCACAGACTTGTCTGTGACTACTATTTTATCTGTTAACAGTTTATAGGTAGTTATTAGTCTTGCACCCCAAGGACACTGAGGAGCCTAGCCTAGATTGCCAGTTACCCAGAAGTAATGGTTGATTTAGTGACTTGTGCAAGGTCAAAGAAAAGAATGCTGAGGGAATCAAACCCTATATGACAAGAACTAGTGCTCATAACCTTAACTTCTTTGCTAACTACCATTTTACTAAAACTCTCTGCAATTGCTCTATCCATGTTCCACAAGTGTAGTGAACTAGCTAATACACATTCAGCACATTTAAGACACTGCAGACTAACAGTACAGTCATCACTTTTCAAGGATCTTTTGAAATAACACATTGCTTGCATGTTATTAGAATGCTTAACTTTTGAAGTTTGTGTTAAAGTTTGAATGAGTTTACTGTAGTTTTAAATATCATTAGGAAAAAATGTTGTCTAATGTCCTGCAGAATGCTTCCCTATTATACCTACCATTAAGCTGTGACATATTGTAAGATATGCTATTGTGAAAACACTTTCATATGTGTGACTGGAGTGAACTGTGTCATTAGGGGACTATTCATTTGGTAGGAAACTCTTTACTGCAGATTAAAGAGCTACTGTAACTCACAGGGCACAGATTTTATTTTCGTTATGGCTACCATTCTGTTTTTTTTTTTTTTCAGAGAAAACATTTTTTTGGGTGCTCCTATCTGTTCTTGGAGCTGTTGGAAATAGTCTGCTTATAGTAGACGTGGGTTCATTATACATTTTGGAAATTAGTGCAACGTTTAATATGATAAAATGTTTGTATTTAAGATGCCGAAGTTTGAACTTGGTACATTTTTTGTTTGGAAAGTACTGCACTTTTATCATTTGAAGAGTGTTGAGTGTGCTACCCATAATATTTTAGCAAACTCTGTTCCTGGGGGTTCCCGCCTGTTGCAAGCTAGTTAGAGGTTTCTTCACATTTGGTTAGATGCTGCATTGATCTCTTCTAATTACATAAGTAGCATCATAGCCAAGATGTGATCAATGCCAGCCACTTGCTGAAGAACTACATGCATTTTCTGCAAATAAGTCAGCTTTGTTGTTGCAAATGGAATCCTTTTACCAACACTGAAGCACACTATTCCATTATTTCAGTTGCAGATGCACACAACTGTATAACTTGTAGACTATGCAAAACAAAGTTTATAGGTTGTTGCTAATATCTGTAGATTTCATCATCATTGCAATTAATCTGAAGTCATAAGGCTTCCAATTGTATTCAGATCAAAACTTCTAATATGCACTTTAATGTTCAAATGTGTTAACATAGATCAACACAATACTCAGCAGAGGGTTTTGAAAATTAACATCAATGCAGAATTCTTAGGTCAAGACTGGCTGAATATTGTGACCCAGACAGTTCAGGTCACTAACTTTTCTGGCTTTTTTAAAGCTTTTTTTCTGAAGGAACTGACTATATAATTGAGGGACAACTGAAGATGAACCAAATAATCAGTTCTCTCTTGTCAAGTGTCTTATTTATTGAAAGGCTTAATTAGAGTGACAGTGTACACTTAAGGATTGATAAAAATATTCTTAGTGTTCAGGCTGTTTCCCTTTCTCTTTGGTTGTGCCATCTCAGCTAGCATATGTATGTAGTAGAGGGTGTGGGAGATATGGCCCTTATGTAAGACAGATTTTAGGATTAGGGTCAGAATTCTTACAGGAATTGAGTCAGTGGGAGTTAGGGCACTTGCCAATGTGAGTGAGTGACAGCAGGGAAGTGTGTCACGAGATAATACACTTGTACTAGACCACACAAATAATAATAGTAATGCAGACCATTCAGGTATAAGGGTTGTTAAATGACAGGTACCCCATGGAGACAGTCATTTTCAGTGTTTATACTTAGGACATTTCAGAATGTCTGGAAAGATAATTCCACACGTTTTTGCAAACGAAACAAAGATAAGCAGTGGTGATGATACATAATAAAAGGGACAAAAGTAAGTTAGACTGTGAAAGATGATCAAAACTAGCACAGCTTAATTTCAGCGACAAAATAAATTGCTAAATTGTATTTGGGACACAAGACCTTATGAAAGGCATACATTAGGAAAAACAACCACTAAACAAAGAATATCTGTCCTGACAGATAAATCTGATAACCTTAGGTAAACAAACAGTATGATAAAAACAGTGAATGTTAATGAGATAGTAACATACAAAGGGAGGAGCATCAGCAGTAGGAAAAGGTAATTGCCCTCTTTATGGAATCTCACCACTAAAAGGCATAAAGTAAATAAACAGTTCACTTAACAACCAGAACAATGTGTCAAAATCTGCATCAGAAGTTTTGTAAAGAAAAAAAAACACTAGAAAAACATGGTGTGTACAGTTTTGAAGAAGGTGGTTGGTACTGTAATCAGAAACTGATAGAACTCAGGAATGCATAGGATAGTCATAGCAGAATTCTTATGGGGGTAAAGAAATCAGATTTGATGTAGGCTATCTGGTAGGCAGGCTAATTAGCAAACAAGATGAGAAAGCAGTCTTATCGTTTGCACAATTTGTTTATTCCTTTTCTCTACATCAGTCACTTCCTTTCTACAGCTGCCTCACCACACTACTACTGAAACTTTCATCTGTCTTTGCAAGCATGCAAGAAACCTTACCATTTGTAAAATTAATGATGTCAGAGCAACACAAAAAGTCATTACCTCTAAGGTTTTGTGGTTTTTCATGGTCAAAAGCAGAACTGCTTTGTGGAAATGTGGTAATTTGTGAAAACGGAATTAAAGTGCAAGTAAGGAATTGAATTTTTGAGGACAGAGTTCACATTGTTATAGTTTACATTGACAGTATCAGAGACCATTTCACATTTTCTTTAAAATAAACTGCTCACTATATTATAGAGGAAGGCAGCTCAAGTCTGTTATAGATGCCTTCTCAAATGTTATTGGCAGACAGTACTGATATTTAGTTATATACTCATATGAGCCATCACACTAATCAGAAAATTATTTAACAATGTTGCAGGGAAGACATAACATATGTGTATATATACATATACTCACACTCTCTCTCTCTCTCTTTATATATATATATATACATATATATATATATATATATATATATATATATATATATATATATATATATATATACATATGTAGATTCTCAGTTAGAGCGTCTTCTGTGTGGCGACATGCATGAACAGGCATTCCTTCGTTGAAAGTTGTGCGTTATGCCTGGCAAGCCAGCAAGTAAAACTCTATTGCCAATCATTAGCGGACCGGAGTTCCGCTGTGGTGACCCCTAACCGGGAAAAGCCGAAAGACACAAACAAAGAGATATATCTATATGTACACATAGATATGGCTTACATGTCTATTGTTAAACGTCCATTGTACATTTAGTTGAGTGATGGGGTGGTGCCTTATGTCTAACATACAGACATATACATATATATATATATATATATATATATATATATATATATATATATAGGTTCATAGGTGTGTACTAGGTTAATGGCTCTGGAGCCTTTACAAGCCTAGCCCATAGAAGTGCCCTGGCATTGTGCCGCCCGACGTTAGTTTCCCGTGTCTCTATCAAATAGAGCCACTGGAGTGATCCCGGGGTGAACTTTCTATTTCCCATCCACTCATCAAAATTTCTCTTGAAGAGGGCCAATGAGGTGCTCTGCATTATTTCTGTACAGAATGACATCACATACATCTGGTCATCTGACTCTGTTTCCTGCACTATCTCTCATCACTAGAAGCTACCAGGGTTTAGCACCTATGTGCTACAAAACACACAAAGCTTTGCTAAGATGTGCTGGAAGTCATAAAACCATAAAACCATTTTGCTTTTCCTACAGGAGCTGCAACCTATTCTGTAGCACAGACATTGTGTCTCTGGCTCCCTGCAAAACTGTGGGATAACATCTTTATGGCTTAACCAATGAAGTAATTTAATTTCAAGAATATTTTGCAGAGTCAGGTGGATTAAAATTAACCTCTTCACTTCCAGTCTATGCTGTTACAATGTATACATTAAAAGTTACAGTAATGCATGCACATCTCTTTTCCTTCCAGCAGGGCACACTGTTGATATATTTTAACACAAGCAAACCTCACAAATACATTTTCAGCACAAGCATCTGTAAAAGTCAGTTTGAAATTCAAATGACATATAATTATTTACAAAATTCCAGCTAGCTGTGCTGGCATGTGTTACAAATCCACTGCCCTATTTTTTCTGGCATGACAGGCAGTACCTCCTATCATCACAGGCTAGACTTGTAATGATCTAGACTGTCTGCCCAAGTACTTTCCTAGGAAACTAGAAACACATGCACACACCCACACACTCACGCTTGTGTGCACGCGTGTGCGCGCACACACACACACACACACACACACACACACACACACACACACACACACACACACACACACACACTGGACACATCTACAGGCAATTTAGTTTGTCAACAGTGATTCAATTATTAGCATGTCTTTTGGATGTAGGAGGAAATCAATGACCATAATGGCTTTCTGACATACCGCAGGGTCAACCACCACATCAGGAAAATCTGACTCAGACATTGGACTGTGAATTATCTTGGGGTCTCCTGATTTTCATTTTAAGGGAAAAGGTAAAGTCAGAAGCTAAAGGATCTGCTATCCTAGATTGATGATTACCCATCCTAGCTGACATCTAACAAATTTAAAACACAGTCTGTCAAACAGGAAAAGGAAGACTCCCTAATAGGGCACTTATTTGACAAAGATTAGCAAAGCAACAGTACCAACTGACCAAATGTGGATCAGTCTGATGGATGCACAACCTGTGTTTCAGCAGGTGTTGAGATTATCTGAAGATCTTGTGTGTACATCTGCCTTTATACCCTGACACATGTGAATTGAGGTCACAGATTCTCTCCTGGCCTATTTTCTGTTGCTCTCCTTGGAGCTGGAGGGAATTTCTGAATATATTTTATTGGCTAGACTTGAAATGATCTGTAGACTGACTGCCCAAGTACCTTCCTTGGAAATTAGAAACACACACACACACACACACACACACACACACACACACACACACACACACACACACACACACACACACACACACACTCACACACACACACACACACACAAACACACACACGCACACACACACTCTCACACTGGACACATCTACAGGGAATTTAGGTTGCCAACAGTGATTCAATTATCAGCATGTCTTTTGGATGTAGGAGGAAATCAGTGACCATAATGGTCTACTGACGTATTGTAGGTTCGACCATCCAATCGGTTGTAACCGACTCAGAGACATTGGACTACAAATCATCTTGGGGTCTCCTGAGTTTCTTTTTAAGGAAAAGGGCGGTGTCAGAAGCTAGACAGTCTGCCATCTTAGATTGATGATTACCCATCTTAGCTGACATCTAACAAATTTAAAATGCAATCTGGGAAACAAGAAAAAAAAGGTTCCCTAACAGGACACTTACCTGACAAAGACTAGTGAAGCAACATTACCAATCGACCAAACGTGGATCAGCCTGATGGATGCATAACCTGTGTTTGGGCAGGCATTGAGATTATTTGAAGCTCTTGTGTGCATATCTGCCTTTATACTCTGACACATATGAATTGAGGTCACACGTCAGATGAATGCCCTTGGGAAGGTAAAGCTTTTGGTGCCGTGTCTGGACATCAGTGACAAAAACCCATCTGTTATGAATACTGCAACGGTGATTTCAGTTAGGACATCACTTACACGGGGGAAACTTACCACCTGTGAAATGTTATATTGCATTTTATCACACTCAATAGTTTCATCACACTCAATAGTTTCAGGGAATTCTGTCAGTATCATGTCTTCTATAAGAAGATTGGAATCAACCCCATCATCCTGATATCTCCAACTATCTGGATAAATGGAATCCTTCATTGTGAATCATCATTCTCTTTCGGCTTTTCCCGTTAGGGGTCGCCACAGTGGATCATCTCTTTCCATTTCTTCCTATCCTCTGCATCTTGCTCTGTCACACCAACCGCCTGCATGTCCTCTCTCACCACGTCCATAAACCTTATCTTAGGCCTTCCTCTATTCCTCTTACCTGGCAGCTCCATCCTTAGCATCTTTTTCAGAATATACCCATCATCCCTCCTCAGCACATGTCCAAACCAACGCAATCTCATCTCTCTTGCTTTGTCTCCAAACTGTCCAACATGAGCTGACCCTCTAATATACTGATTCCTAATCCTATCCATCCTAGTCACACCGAGTGCAAATCTTAACATCAATCCTTCATTGTGAATACTGAGCAGAATTATTCATCTACAGTCCTGTTTTTTGAACAACCTTTGATTCCTATTCCATTTACTTCAGTTGACTCCACTATCCCCTCCTTTATTTTTCTTTGTTTCTTTATGCATTTATAGAATGCGGTATTTCCCTTCCTGACTGAACCGGCAGTCCTTTCCTCAGTCTAGGTTTATGTTTTGTTAACCGTCTTTCCTGCTTCCTTCTACTTTCATTTAAAAACACTGTCTTCCCTTCTGTGTTTGTTTATTTATTTGTGTTAATAATCCAGATTATTCCATCATAATAGATGGGGTTTAGAAAGAAAGGCTTAAAAAACAAACTAGATATTTAAATCCATATCACAGATGCATGTCAGATGCATGATAACAGTTCCACATACATATACACAGTTACAGATAAAAGCTGAATGCAACATACAAGTACAATTCATGTTATCAATAAAGTACACACAACAAGTTAAATAAAAAGCAATAACATCAACTAAACAAACTGGAAAGTTAAATGAGGTATGTACATACAATAAGGTAAATAAACAGCAACAATACCTACATAAACTAAAAAGTTAGATGAGGTTACAAATTAACTGGATCAAATATACAACAAACTAAAATTTAGAATGCAGAAATGACCTATATTTTTTAAATGATTTGTTAAATGGATAAGCCCACTAGATACAGTTCTTTTTTCAGGGCCACCCTGGAACACTATCTCATTAAGGAACTTGTTCAGAGTCGCACAGTAGGCAAATTGAGGTGGAAAGAATCAAACCCTGTACCCTGAGCTACAGGAAACAGCTCATTAACAGCTCAGGGCCTTAATCTCCTTTAGTAACTGCCATGTAAAGGGTAGAATAAAAGGCAGGAGACACAGGCATGAAGGAGGTGGCTATATGAAACCAAATTTACAGCTAAGTTTTTCTTTAAAGTTATTCACCTTTGTTTGTTAAATCAATTTGTCTATCTAGCAAGCTATTTTTTTTTGTTTTATTTGTCAAATTGCCTATACACAAAATATATCCATTATATAGCACATTTATTTTTTGGTCAGACAGTACTTAATTGCCATTCATAAAAATATAATACATTCAATTCCATTTATGTATATATTTATTTAAAATAATGGCGACTCCTCTAAAAAGACCCAGCAGCTGGTGTAAAAAACAAACTTTTTATTAAATAAAAAAAATAAAAAGTTTGCTTTTTAACAGCAGCTGTTGGGTCTTTTTAGAGGAGTTACCATTATTTTGATGTTTCAGTTTATACTCCTCTGACTCCATGCTCAGGAAGTGCATTTTTGGATTCTGTTCTATATATTTATTTAAAGTTTATTAACTGTATAAGAAGGCTGGCAAAAAACACAACACACCATGAATATTATTTGAAATCTAAAAAAAGGCTTTTATGCTTAACCAACAATTATGCATTAGCTTTCTAAAAGCCATGATCATATATCCTAGGATTAATTAAAAATCGTATAGGCTTTGCACAAAGCCTGTATGATTTAAGCATGTTAGTGCAATGAACAGCAGCACTCATTAAATATGCCTGTTGGTCATTATGCTTAAACATTTACAAGCACATTTTGTGTGGCCAGCAGCAGAAGCATAAACACACAATGTAAACAAAATGGCTTGCCCGTAAGTAAATCTATTATACTAGCATGGCCTGAAAGATTATATGAAGTAGTGGCAAGTTGAATACAAGTACTAAGATGCAAGGGAAGTTAAATGGGGAGACAAAAGTAAGAGTGGAGCGTAAACGGAAAAAAATGTACTTAGTTAATGCACTCAAATGGTGATTATGTCGCAAAGAAACATTTTAAACATAAATATGTCCATATTGATGCAATAATAATTAATCCTGTTCTCGACACATGCACATTCCTAAAATATGACATGCTAACAATGGATATGAGAGGGATATAATGCAACATTGTAACAAAGGGGAGTAAACGTGATATTAAGGTTGATAACATGCCCAGCTGAGCTATCAGTTAGCAAGGACAGTGGATACTTTAGGGGCTATTCACACAGACTGCTGTTATTGAATATAATATGCATAGACAGGAAATATACATAAGATAACTGACAGTAGTCCTGTATTCTCCACATCATCATACATGAACTAGATAGATTCCTGGAATTCGACAATAATAAAATATAAACCACCACAGAAGTAGTAAATGAGACCAGGAAAGTAGGATTCTTGCACTAAATGGTACTCTTTTATTCACAAACCACAAACGAGGATGTTGAGCGCTTTCATCAATGTACAAATGACTTCCTGTACATTGATGAAAGCGCTCAACATCCTCATTTGTGGTTTGTGAATAAAAGAGTACCATTTAGTGCAAGAATCCTACTTTCCTGGTCTCATTTACTACTTCTGTGGTGGTTTATATTTTATTATCATCATACATGAACAAGAAGAAATGAGCCCTACAGGTGTTGTGCCATGCACATCAGAAATGGATATGTGTTGCCATTTGTTGTCATTTGGCAACTATAGACAGGTAGTATATTAACCTTGAAACATGTTTAAGACAAGCGTGTGTTTTATATTCAAATGTATCCTAAACAGTAATATAATAACACGCAAAACATTGGTATACTTTTACCACTTTCTAAAATTCTGGAAAGATGTGTCCACTTTCAACTTCTTAAACACCTTCTAAACAATAATCAACTCTCATCGTCACAGCATAAATTCTGACCACATCATAGCACTGCTACAGCTCTTCTAAGTTTCACTACTACTATGTATAAATAAATTCAGAGACAATGGCAAAACAGTGTATTCAGTCTTTTTGGACCTATCTAAAGCATTTGATACAGTTTCCCATCCTAAGTTACTGTCCAGTCTGAAAAATCTTAATATTAACCCTGATACTGTTAACTGGTTTCAAAGTTATCTATCTAGCTGCCAGCAAGCTGTGAAATGGAAGCAAGATTTATCCCCACTCCTTCCTGTTACACTTGAAGTTCCCCAGGGTTCAATCCTAGGGCCCCTTCTCTTCAGCATATTCATAAATGATCTTAATACTGCCTCTTGTCAAGCATCTATCATACAATATGCAGATGATTCAACCCCCATATGTGCAGCATCCACAATAACTCAACTTCTTACAGTCACACAAAAAGCCTTCTCTGATATTGAAACGTGGATAGCAAACTCACAACTCATTCTCAACCCTAATAAAACTAAACTTCTAAATTTCTAAATTTAAATTTAAAAATTTTTATTTAAAGAAAACTAAATTTCTAACACAATCAAAAAGGTTCACAAGAAAATGGGAACAATGTATGGAAACAAAAAATTCTTAACAGATGCTGCAAGAATAGCCATAGCTAGAACACACCTTCTCTCCTCACTCTTATATGCATCCCCCGACCCCCATACTTAACAACCTCAAAAAGTCAGAACTAAGTAAATTAGAATCATGTTACAATAAGCTTGCCAAATTTGCAACAGATTCCACACATTCCCATCACTGTCAATGCCTAAAAAATCTTTCTTGGTTGGAACTACAACATTATGAACTATAACCAGTTAATAATGGCTCACAAAATAATGCACAATCCTGACAATGTATCTTCCCTAAAAAGTCTTCTACAACCCTACTCTAACATTCATACTCTTCGATCATTTAACAAAGGCTTACTCCAAGTAACCAAAGTATCCAATACAGCATGCAACTCTCTTTACTCTAAATTTGTTGCCAAAAATTGGAATACGCTTCCACATAGTATTAGATCCATGAGTAATCTTAATCATTTCAAAACATCTCTCAAAAGACACTTATTTTAATCTTGGCTTTGAACATGTAACACTCCAGGTTAATTACTAACTTAGCATTACTTATACAGTTTGGCTGTACGTACTAACTCTGTTAACACATCCCTTCTAACAACACTACTTCTCTGTAAGTAGTTACATTCCCAGCTGCAACTCTCACCATGGAAGTATTACTAACTATGCACTACTTTGACTAAGTGATTCTCCCTACTTAATTTCCTAACTAATCTTATATAAGTTCAACCATATATTTATCTATATTCAAGTGTTTAAAGTCTTGTTCTATTTGCTACTATGTATATATTTTTGTTTTTACATTTTTATCCCGTAAATGTGTTAACACTCATTTTTTTGCAATTTTGTTTATAATTTCTATTACTTGATGTGATAATTTTGTATGTAAGCTTAGACTGGAATTTTCTTCCCAAGCCTCCACTGAAAATGGGCACTGTCCCAGTTGGACCATCCCTGTAAACAAATGTAAAATAAAATAAATAAATAAAAAAAACACACAAAGGACAAATGACCACACAGAAGAAATTACAGCAAACAGTGCCATAACAACAAATAAATAACACAAACTCACAAGAAAGTGTCCTAACACAGGCCCAATTCCACTTTATGATGATCTTGCATCATGCCATACAGTAAGAAATATTATGTAAGTCATCATTGCCTATAAAGCTGTACAGTGTGACGTAAACATGCATAAATGTTTGGAGGAAGACATGCAATACAGTGCATTCATATTTGTAAATTGAGTAATGCCTGTGAACAATCAATGACATACTCAACATTTGCATATTGTCAGACTCAAACACATGCCAGGACAGATATCAGAAATTTGTATCAACCAGTGATGCCACAGAAATAGGCATGCTGTGTGTGTCATGACGAGCACACTTGAAGGGCTTACAGCACTTCCCTTTTTTAATGGGGGTGGATATCCTACTTTGGAAGCTGATGCCTTAAAAATGTTGCTTTCTGTCTGTGACATAAATACTTTCTGTTTCTAAGCCGCTCCTGTCTGACACATTTACCTGACAGACAGATGTCACCAGACTCAAACCCCTGTCTGTCATACTACGGACTCTACAGGGCTGTGTATTGACTGCATCTGCCACATGACATAGCAATAAATTTTGTCACAAAAAAATCAGATTAATGTGCAAAGTAATAAATGACATTTATACAATATTATTTTGTCAGAATGATGAGAAGGAGGTAACTATGTAAATGTTGACACAACTGTGAGCAGTGCTGTACCGATGTCTCTTGGCCAAGGGAACTGCTGCTGTTGTTTTCTACAACATTGTTCTAGAATTGAACCACAGTCTTATCTGTGTAGATATGCTATACAAGTAATTACTGAATGCATGTGCAGAAGGAGCACTCACACCATGATATTCGCAGAACAACTGACTTTATATTTCTTTCTCCAATGTAAAAATTGAGAATAATAACTTCCTATAGTTTTGTTTGTGTAAAGTCAGTGCATTCATATAATGTTGTACTTTGCTAGAACTGAACACCATGCAATATTACTCCACCAGCTAACATATGCATGAACCACATGTGCCAAACAGGAAGTTTTATCACAGCTCTGGGACTCCACTTTTGTGAAGTCACTACACCATATGATTGTGTTGCAAACAATTTTTATGAGCTAAAAGGGATTGGAGAAGCTTGTCTCAGTGTAATTGTACCTGTTATGGCAGTTGTGGATGTCATTCATGCATAACAGCATAAGGGCACACAATGCTTACAGTCAGTCAATGTGGGTTTTGAACACCTGACTATGTGGTGATAGAAGCTACATGCCATTGTGAAGAAACAACATGCCATGGTGCAAGTGTTGCTAAAATTGTGAGGTATTTGGGTATCTGAAACCTTGACATCCTGTTACTGCTGCAAGGGATATGTGTGCCTGCTATTTTTAAAAGACTGTTGCTATATGTCTGTTTTGCACACAACATTGACTGCTGCTAGGTATAAAGAAAAGTGGTAGTGCAGAGCTGCACTAATAACATAAAAAGAAAGACCACAGCAGCTCCCAGAAACCAGGCATAGTCTACTAAACCACAACAAAATAATTTTAGTGCATTTCTCAAAAAACAAATAAGCTTCAGGTAAAAAATACAGCAAAAAGCATGACAAAAGTTTAGTAAGTTAAGTGCTTTTGTTCTGATATTGCTCCTCAGAATTTGTTCCAGTTACTACACAGGCAAAATGAAAAGAGCTTTTTGCAAGAGAATTTATGAAACAGTTATGACATTCTTAACAAGAATGAAAACAATGCCCTTTACTTACATTCAAAAAGCTATCAAATTTTCAAGAGATTTATTTTTTTTATTTTGGATGTAAGAAGTGGGTCTTGGGAGAATAAGTTAGAATATAGAGAGCCACCAAGATTAAAAGTAAATGATTCCATCACCCCAGTTCTAAAGATGAGACCTCCAAAATTATGATATTCTCTAAACAGTACTTTATCTGTATATAGTTTGCAAAATATACATTAATAGGGTTGTATTAACTATCAGATGAATTGTATGCATTAACTATCAAATGAATTTTAGGCAATTCACATGTAACTGCAATTTTTTATATTGCTTGATATTGATACTTGTCCCATATGATTGCATACTTCTCTGCTAACATCGACATAGTTTCATTCATGTACATCACGTTACTGAGAGGGACATATACCTGTTTCACAGTATGGGATGTCAATGACAATCACAATTGTAAACCAGTGGATTGTTAAGAGCAATAAACCATGTTGCTCTTAACAGAACCACCCTCTGTAACCACTCCTTTGCTCCAAATAACCTTATAATATATAAATAATGAATGTATTTAATGGTATTCATTATACTCAACTAGGATTGCTTGTTTGTGTGTTTCAATAAAGAATATTCCATTTTCAACTCAACTGTGGACTACCTACTATTTTCTATTTTATTATTTTGTTGTACATATTTTACAGTTCAATTTTTATTAGTGAACTAGGTGCATAACATATTTCTAGGAGTGGAATTCACAACCTCCACACTGCAAAGTTTCTTCTTGGTTTGTTTTTGACCTAGTATAGGTTGCATACTGGGTTTTCTGAGGCTTTGAGGGATACCACAATTTTTTTCTTTTTGCAAATGTGTTGAACCCAAACACAATTCAGCTGATGTAGTCATTGCCTAATTCAATCATGAAGAGCTATTGGAGCAGATATGTATGCTTGACATAAAAGTTAAGGCATTTCTGCTCAAAATGATATAGAGTGACATACTGAAAATACTTTTCTGCCTTGCTTTCAGACCTAATGCATACTTACTTTGTGCCTTTCTGAGGTTGGTCTTTCCTGATGCACCTTATGGATTTCTGCTATCTCTTCTGCAGCTGCACAGTACATAAATGAAAAAAAAATGATACATGAAAGTATAATTAATATCTGTGTTGGCTGACTAATTTATGCCATATCATAGATAGGTGATGGGTCAGTATAATTACACAAGTAAGGGGTGTTTTTGCAGTGTTAATGTTATCCTTCCATTGGCTCTGGAGGTTCTGCTTGCCCCTCTTCATGTCGCTGTAGTAGAGATGGCATTGCTTTCCAGTGCATGGGATGCTAGTTGCACTATAAACAGTCTTGGCCAAGCTATTCCAAGTGTCAGCCTTATACTGAGACCCAGTATAATCCCTGTGCATCAGTCTCTGGCTGTAGCACTTGGCAAGGAGTGCCACAAAAATCCTAGACTCCTCAAAATCCTACCTTTGTGCTCTAAAAGGTACACCATTCCTACCTTTGCCACCCATGTCTTTAGATGTGAAGCTAGAAATATGTGTATGCATTTGTGCCAAATTTATCTCTTGCATTTAACAGCTTGTGTGCAAAGATGCTCAGCTTTGCCAGCTGAATTTGCACAATAGAAAGCACAGCAATGGCTTGGTAGACACACTGGCGATCATTACATCAAAAAGCACAGAAGGTGTGAAATATGGCAGTGCATTTTGACTATGAGTGATGCCCAAACTACTGACATATATTCCAATGCTAAACACACTGAAATGCTTCATGATATTTGTTGTAATCATGGCTAGTTGGATGACAAATGGTATGACTCGTGACATATTGGGATCCTGGGACTTGCACACTAGTAAGATTGAATAGTACTACCTGGGAAATGAACCCATGAAAAAAAAGTTAAGATGTTACAGTTTGCTTATTAACTGGCAGTACCACAGGAGAGCTTACTTTTTAATACAGTAATTAGAGGTATACTAATTTACGAATGACTGGAGATATACTCAAGAGATGCCTGTATGCTGGTGATTTTAATTAGTCATGGCACTGCATTTCTATGTAAAAGCAGTATTTGTGTAATAAAGACATCTCAGATGCATGCAGTCACATAACCTGTGTAAGACATGGTGAGTTAGGTTAAATACATACTTCACAACACAAACTGTCATGAACACATATTTATGATATGTGATAAGTCATAATAATTATAACAAATAATTTGTGTCCATCATGGTTTTCTGCTTTAATTCATCCTCCCATCGACACAGGAGGTCTTGCTAATGCTTTTTCATGTCGCTGTAGTGGTGATGACATTGGTCTCCAGTGCACTGGATGTCAGTTATACTGGAGACAGCCTTGGCCAAGCTATTGCAAGCCTTAGTCTTATACTGAATCCCAGTATATTCCCCTGGCAGAATGTGCATTCTACATTAAGTATCATTGTCATGTTTAACATAATTTGCACACATTATATTTGGCTTCTATAGCAAGCAGTAGTGAAACATTTGTCACAATAATCATAGCTCTGATACTGATTTGCATTTATTGTTACATTCCTAATTGAAATGTTGTGACAAATGGTATTTTAACTTCCCTAAAATTATCTGCAAACTGGATTTGAACCCTGCATTACCTGCCTTATTGCTTTAAACTCACTTCAATTAACTTTGTACCACAAGAAAAGCTGTCTAATGGATGCATTTTCTTCACTGAGTTCTATCCAGGTTGCTGAGAGCCACACAATTGTGCCATGCTTGTTTGCCCTACAGAAGGCAGACCAAATTAAACTTATCACTTTTTCCTTAGGAAGTAAACAGTGTTTGTGCACTCCAGAATTGAGCACAAATGCAAAAGGCATTAAAAATTAAAAACAGATGACCTTGTATTTCGAAGTAACACATGTAATAAGAAACAAAACTGTTATAGCATTAGCATGACACAGTCATCCTTTTCACATCTGCTTGCAACATCAGAAATAAGATTTAGGTTACACAACATCAGTATTTCATGTAATGACAATTGCTCTGAAAGGGGGCACACAGAGAATAAAAGGAGGTCATTCTTGCCACAGTACAGGCAATTACTCGCAACATCAAAGTTTACAATATTTTGTATAGCTGTCATGATGAATGCTTGTGAGATATGGATAAGTTCTCCAGTAAATATGACACATATGTCCACATAACTCATGTTACTGCTTTTGTGTTTGCACACTTTACAAAATGTCATGTCATGACATCCATAGCACAAATTGTTATTAATAATGAGAAGATATGAGTTTACAATACATTTGTAATATCAGTTCACAGGGACTACAGGTAAGATTTTTATCATTTACAGACTTTAGCCTGTTCATTTCATATACAACTGTTGGTGTCAATATTTATTCTGAATCATACCTCTCAACTGTCCAGATTTTTGCAGAATGTCTAGATTTTGCCTCTTGTTTTAGGTTTTGCAGAATGTCTAGATTTTTACCCCTTATTTCTAGTCAGCCACTCACAAACGTTTTGAATTTCTGGCAAATTATTGAAGATTGATGTCACTAAATAATGACAGACATTTCAGTTTCAGACATCATATCCTTCAGAAAATGCATGCCAATGCAAAATCTTTCAGCATATCAGTTTATAAGAGAAATACTTAAAAAAATTGTCTCTATTTTTGGGCCTCAGTTCTCCCTGCATTATTTCTGGCTTTATCTAGATTTCTTGTGCTTTCAAGTTTAGAGGTATGTTCCAAATTATGTCATAAAAATAAGTATAAACTGGATTTGAACTCTGAATTATGTGGCCTCTTTCTCTAAGATCAATTTATTTATACTTTGTGCCACAGAGACAGATTGCTGAAAGGTGGAATTTCTTAACTCAGTACTGTCCAGAGTGTGGGTGAAAGTGCACCAATGCCAGTCTCAATTGCACTAATAATGACATTCCTAGTTAACTTTTTCCAGTTTGTACCTTAGGAAGTGATCTGTTTCTCAGTGCTAGGGAACACTGCCAGTCAAGAATGAGCAAGGTCAAACAGTATGCAAAAGATGCAGGAAAAATTATATAAAGTAAAAGAAACATTATAAAACATTTAAAATGTACATTTCTGATGTTACCTCCACTTTGTTGTCTTTCACCATGAATATATGCTATTTAAATATCAGTAAGTTCACACAAACAGCAACCTTTCTGGATTTGAGCCATCAACCAGTGAATTAACAGCACACAGATGAAATTACTATCAGCATTTGCCACAGACACAAACATATGAGCAGAAGAAGAAAAAGTAGATTACATGTTTAGATAGATTTGGAGGCACAACTTTCTCACATACAACCAACACTAATCCTATAGAGGTTGTCAGTGACACTTGCACCATGCATTGTACATAGAATAAATCCCCTACACATGTAACTACTTATACTGAGGCACTTAGAGGAAACCTTCCTAAAACACGAAGATCACCTGCACAGCACAATCAAAAAATGGTCCTCAGCCATCATGTAAACACTCTGTTAAAACATCACCCACAGCTCCACATAGCACCATGTGAGATTGTAGCAATTCACATTAAAACTGCAATAGAAACAAGCTCTGAAAGTTGTCATGTGTAGTTTGTGGATAAATGTGATCTTAGCAACAGCTAAGCTGATATTTTGTCACAAACCATAATAGAAATATTTGCAACACTGCAGCTGTTTTCTTCTCTTTATTTGTGAGCATGATTCCTATATGTATGATTTTCTAACAACAATGCTATCTCCTTTGCATTGCTATTGATATAAGTTTTAATGAATAATGTACATCCTTAGAATTACAGAAGAATTGTCACTCAGAGGTATAAAGTATGGCCATTAACACTTCATAAAATGTTAGGAATATTGTTCTCCTAACTCAGTCACTGCAATCTAAGAATCTAGTGTCAGGTCTCTTCTCCCTGACACACCCTTGATAAATGTACATCAAAGAGGGCAGACTGTGAAACACATGTTTTTCCTGTAGTCAGAGTAATCATTCAATCATTCACACTTGCAAGCCTTTAGATAGTAGTAATACTTCTCAGTTCTCATCCTTGCAGATATAGGATGTGAGCTTGCAATTGTGAAAGTCTTTACACCATGTTTACATTCCCTGCCCTTTGTGCAGATTTTGGAAGTCATGAATGCTAATGAATTTACACCTCATTTACATATTCACAGATGAAGACAGGAGAAGGGCACTGAATAGAGAGAGAGAGAGAGAGAAATAGACAGAGAGAGACAGAGAGACAGAGACAGATGGTGCTCAGAGGGCTGACTGTACTACATTAAGGTAATCATGTAGGCATGGAAATTGTATCATGATTGAGAGACTGTTTGGATCCATAGAGCTCTGTGCTGTTATTTTCTTGAAAATTTTGTTTCTAGTTTCACAACTGAATTTATGCAAAGTTATCCTGCTGTTTTTATAAAATGGTGTATATCAACCTTATGATAGATTGCATTTCACAATACACCCATTGTCTGCATTTGCACTGTCTGTATTGTTTTCCCCCTTGCTTGTGACAAAACAAATATGCATATATAAAAACATTTTTCCCATTACACATTTGTAAAGAATGTAACATGACATTATGGAAATTTTCTAATGCCAGTTAGATCAGTTATTGCAGAAGAGTGTTGCATTGATAGTAGCAAAGTCAGCATTTTGATATTTGTAGCTCACAATATGTGTTAAACCTATGATATATAACTGACATCCCTCCACACCAGTGGACTGGACATCCAACAACAGTTTTAGCCATTTGTAATGTTAAAGTGTAGATTGCTTTTGTTAATGTTGCGATATACTGCACTTTTACACACCTGATATCCTCCTTGCATAACAGTTTCATTTGCTTTTTATTTTCTTTACTTTTATGGGGGGTGGGTTCTATATTTACTTATGTAGGATGGCCACTGTAGGACAGATGAAGAAATGGGAACATACGAGCAGAAGCCAAGGTAGCTCCAATTGCAGAAAAGATTAGAGAACAGATTATGGTGGTTTGGACACATGTGCAGTAAAGCAGAAGATAATCTGTTGAAGAAGATTTGGGACAGACAGAAAGAAGGTAAGAGGAAATGAGAGCATCCAGCAAAGAGGTAGATGGATTGTGTGAGAGATCTGCAACAGTAATGCATGAGTGTTAAAGACAGTGGGTGTGTGGTACTGAATTGAGAGAGATGACAGTGAACACGTCACCCTGACACCATGTAGAAAATGGGAAGAAGGAGGTTGATGATGATAAATGATTATGATGATGGCCAGCTGAACCCATCATAATTGTCATCTTCTTAGTAGTGTTGACTACTTGTTGCTCAACCCCACACAGGTCACTGGACCCCATGCAGTTCGGCTTCGTCAAGGGCAGATCATGCCTCCAGAACCTTGTGGGTTTCTTTGAGACAGTTACTCAGTCTATAGATAAGGGAAAGGAGCTACACACGGCTTACCTTGACCTTGCTAAAGCATTTGACACCATTCCCCATTCAGGTATTATTGATAAGCTCACCAGCCTGGGCATAAACCCTTACGTCACAAGATGGATCGCAAACTGGCTCTCAGACAGATCCCATAAAGTAAGAGTAGCGGGATCTATATCCGAATCCAGACCAGTAATGAGTGGTGTGCCTCAGAGCTCTGTCCTGGGACCCCTCATGTTTGGCATATACTTCTCAGAAGTACAAGCAAGCACGGAAGGGCTGTGGCTGACTAAGTTTGCAGACGACTGCAAACTGGGTGCTATAATAGAATCTCTGGCCGACATGGAGATCCTCCGGAAGGGCCTAAATTGGACTGATGCATGGTGTCAAAGCCATGATCTCAAGCTAAATGCAAAAAAATGCGTAGTAATCCCCTTTGGAAAAAACAGAGTACCCACAAACTACAACATAGGAGGTAATCCCCTGAAATCTGAAGAAGAAATAAGGGATCTAGGGACCCAAGTAGATAGTCCGCTTTCCTTTGATAACTATGTTGCCAAAGTGGTTAGAAAATCCTTTTATGTGACCCATCTGATCACGAAAGGGTTTGCATCAAGATCTAAGGATGTAATGGTGCCCCTCTACTCTTCCCTCATCAGACCCATTATTGAGTACAATGCACCAATTGGAATGTACCTGGCTAGAGATCTCCAGCAGCTGGAGAGACCACAGAGGTACCTAACCAAGAGGATTACTGGCCTCAAACAGTTGCCCTATGCAACACGACTGAAAAAGGTAAGAATGTTCTCTGTTGCATACTGCTTTCTCAGAGGCGATCTCTGTCTAACGTACAGAGCCATGTCCAACCCAGAATTATTGAACATGCTCCATCTTAGCAAAACCAAATCTACTCAAGCTACACGCTCTAGGGATATAAACCTCAACACAACAATGAATAGAACATGCTGGAGGGATAGATTCCCTTTGCAGAGACTTCCCTCACTATGGAACAGGGTCCCGATCTACATAAGACAGAGCCCCTCACTATCACTCTTCAAGAGGAACCTTGATGAGTGGATGGGTAACAGAAATTTCACACCGGGGATCACACCAACAGCACTACTAGATAGGGGCCAAGGGTATTAGCTGTTAGTACAAGGGTCTAGGGAACTACTAAATGGGTGGTGAATACAGCACAACGTGGCTGGGCTAATATATGCCTTCGGGCAGATAGTCCAGTACCAACCTATGAACCTATGAGCTCCATTGTTAAATATTAAAATGAAATAAGTCAGGCCACAACTTAATCAGACTCCACAGTGGTGATCAGCAAACTTCAGTCTTCCCCTACGGAATTTTTCCATAAGTTCCATTTTTACTAATTCTCCTATTTTATTCATGTTTTACCTCCTCCCCAGCCTTTCTGTTTTGACTCATCATATCTGTTAACTCTACTAAAGAGAGAGTTTCTATCTTTTTCACTTTCTTGTTCTTTTTTCTTGGCAATCAGTAATAATAAGAGCCTGGTTATATCTCGCAATCCTTAATAATGGATTCCAATTCTATAAAAACAGAACCTTTGTTTTTTTGGCTTTATTATGCCAGACTTTTTAATTACTATTTGTAGAGCTTGCTTCCATCTGATAGTACAAAATCCCAAACTATATGTTCCCAAGTCCCATTCTCCCCATGGCCACACTTCCAACACATTTAGTAAAATTTTTGCTAGTCTGTGAGGCATGTAAAGTACATATGAAGGCATTTCCAAGTGAACATGTGAAAATTCCTTGACTTGGTTGCATATCTTGGGGCTCTGTATATATCTTCCCATTGGATTAATACTATGTCTCTCTTCATGGGTTTGGCCCATGTTTCCTTCACTTGATCTACTTGTCCATACTTTTCCATTACTATAGTACAATTTCTGCTTAATAATATTTTGCCCAATGCTGAATCTATGATAGATTCTAGAAATAAATCCATTATGCATGTTGGATCCTCATTGTCCCTTCCCAGCTTTACTTTGCTATGGCTCCATTCTGATCTTAATCTCATATATGAACTCACTGTTATCTAGTCTGAATTTTCTCTTAACTGCCTCCAAGTCTTTAAAATCATTACCTTTTGGAATTTATCTTAACCTTCTCCATCTTATAGTAACTGTAATTTTCCATTTAACTCTCATCTTTTTTTTCCAGTCTAGTTGGTACCAGTGTGTATGAAATTGTATGCTTCCTCATGGTTTTGGCTAAGTCTTGTTTATGTAGTTAATTATTCTTCTTGAGTCATACGAGGTAAGAACTTGACTCCAGAACCCCACTGTTCTAGCCTCTTCACCCTGGCATCTCTGTCCCCTATCATCTGTTTCCATTTAGGGTCATAGTTCATATTTTGCATATTATACATCAGTTTAATCTGAGTTGCTGTATAGTATGATTCCAAGTCAGAAAGAGGTAGGCCGCCTTGCTGACCCAGAAAACCAGTCTATCAAACTTCCCTCTGGATATTCCTCCATCCCATATTATTTTTTACTTACCTTATTTATCCTTGCAACATCACATTCTCAGGCTTATAGAAATTTTGCCTGCCATACATAAAATATCCATGGGACTATATACATCTTAATTTCATGGATCTTTGCATCCAAACCTATATATGTCATTGCCATTTGTTAATATTTTAAATTACTTTATTTCTAATATCTTCTCACATGCATTTTGCTGCCTTTATTGGGTCCATGTCTAGCTAGACCACAAAATACTTAATTTTTCTGTACCCCCAGATAAATGGAATGCTTGTACTGTTGTGTGGCTCAGGACATAATTATGCACTGTGTCCTTTGTTTTTTTATACCCTGCTAAGTTGCTATACTGCATCAAATTTTCAAAAATTCTAGAGAACATCTATCTGAGGGTCTGTGGTGTATAAAATTACACTGTCTACTAATAATGCTATTTTAAGCTGGTAACCATACCAATCATATCCCTGTATAAGGGACTGTTTACTTTCTCAGCTAATGATTCAATATTTATTTATTTATTTATTTATTTATTGCAGTTGGTTTACCAGGATAGTCCATTGGGCCATTGAAGAACCCGTTTTCAATGGAGTCCTGGGGAGAAAAGCTCCAAAATGAAAAATAAATGTACATTACAGTAATTATCAGGTACATAATATAAAAGAACATGAGTGCCAAAAAAGAAAATAAATGTGCATTACAGTAAATATATATGTACATACTATAAAAGAACATAAGCAAAACATAATTGTACTTAACATTTGACAGTGACAATCTTGGTACAGGCTAATGAAGGAATAAAAGCAAAAATATAAATGCATTTTAATGAACAAACATAGTAGAAGAATAGAATAGAATGGTAGTACAGGGAAAGGTAGAGTTGGTTATGAGGGGTGGGTACAAGAGCATTCCCATTGAGATGCTAGGTGTAAGAAAAGTGACTTCTTGAAGGAAGAGTGGTTGGAAGTAGTGAGATGTTTGGTGGTAGTGAGTTCCAGAGGCGAGCAAGGCTGAAGGAAAGGAGGTTTTTGCCTGGGGGATGATTTGGTTTGTGGACCTATAGTAGATTTTGATTATTAGACCTTAGAACTCTATTTGGATGGTGCATTTTAAAGGCAGAGGAGAGGGAGGGACAGTTGGAGGGGTTTAGAATAAGCTTGTGGGCTAGATTTAGTTGAGTATAAGCAAGATAGTTGGGAAGTTCTAACCATTTTAGTTTATGGAGGGAGAGACAGTGGTGAGTGGAAGACTTATGGGTGGTAGCGAATCTAGCTATTTTGTTATAGCAAGAGGTGAGCTGTTTTTTTAAGGAGCACTGAAGATTAGTAAGTAGTGGGGCACCATAGAGGAGGGAGGGAATGAGGAAGGAAGTAGCTAGAGTGATTTTAGTGGTAGGTGTGAGGTAGGCATTTTGTCTATATAGCATGCCAAGTTTTTGATGTGTTTTTTTGATGTTCTTTTGTAGGTGGGAATTAAATTTCAGTTGGTTGTCAATGTGGACCCCAAGAAGTTTGGTCTCTGACACTATTTCAAGAGGAGAGTTATTTTGGCTGGTAACTAAGAGTGAGTTTATGTTGGGGGGAGGTAGTTTGGAGGGAGTAAATAACATTAATTTGGTCTTGGTGGCATTGAGAGCTAGATGATTGCAAAGCATCCATTGCTCTGTGGAAGAGAAGGCGTCTTGAGTAAGTTTTTGTAGGGCGGAGATAGAAGAGGCAGAGCAGATGATAGTAGAATCATCTGCATATTGGATAATGCTAGAAAAAGGGATAGATTTGTGGAAGTCATTGATAAAGATGTTGAAGAGAAGAGGGCCCAATATGGAGCCTTGGGGGACTCTGGTAGGGGTGCTTAGGAAGGAGGAAGTTGCTTTCTTCCATTTTACAGCTTGATTTCTGTTGGATAGATAGCTAGAGAACCAGTTCAGAGAGGAGGAGGATAGGTAGAGTTTGGAGAGTTTAGTTAAGAGCAGGTTGTGGGAGATAGTGTCGAAGGCTTTGGAAACATCAAGAAGTAAGGTGGAAACAATTTGTCCAGAGTCTCGGGCTTTATTTACTATTTCAAGGAAGGAGAGAAGGGCAGTCATGGTGCTATGATTGGGTCTGAAGCCATGCTGTGTGGGGGTTATCAGGTTGTTGTCTAGGAGATGAGGAAGGAGTTGGATTTGCACACATTTTTCAAGGATTTTTGAAATGGGGACAGGATGGCTATGGGTCTAAAATTGGTTGTGTTATTATTGTTACCTCCTTTGTGTAATGGTATAATAAAGGCTTGTTTCCAAATTTGGGGAACTGTGCCTCCTAGTAGGGAGCGGTTAATTAGGATGCTAATTGGGTAGGCCAGACTTTCGGCAGCAATGTTAAGAAAGTAAGAAGGGATATTATCAGGAGCATTGGTACATGGTTTCAGTTTATGGAGGAGTTTCTTAATAGTAGTAGTAGGAATGGGATTTAAAGTGAAGATAGTGCATTCGGGTGGTGTTGAGTTTTGGGGTGATATGGGTGAGGATAGGATTTGTGTGGAAGAGGAATTGGTGGATTGGGAGTAGGGAGTTGATGGAGAGATTGTGGGGGTGAGTGATGGAGTATTAGAAGATGGGGAGGAGGTAGAGAATGAAGAGGTTAGTTTTGAAACAGAGTCAATAAAGAAGGTATTAAATTGGGTGGCTAAATCTAGTTCTAGAGCATTTGGATCTGGGGTAGGAGTAACTGGTTTGCTGGGGTGGAGGAGAGTGGAGATTCCTTTCCAGAATTTTTGAGGGTTATTTTTGTTTTGGTTTTGGAGTGTAGTGAAATAGTTTTGTCGATCAAATGAGATAAGTTTCTTAGCTTTATTATGAGCAGTTTGTATTCGTTGAGGAGTGGGGTTGTCTTATGTTTTTGGTAGCATGCCCATACTTTGTCTCTTTGTCTCATGAAGGATAGAGTAGTTTTAGATAGCCAGGGGGCTGATTTGGTTTTTATTCTCTTAGTCCGTAGGGGAGCTTGGGAGTCAAGTAATTTTAAGAATGTAGAGTTGAAGTATGAGACTGCGTTGTCTAGAGGTAATGTTTTAGACAAGCCCAGTTTATTGCATTTAGTGAGTTTGAAAAGGTTATTGGGTTGAAGTTTTTTTGATTGCGGATAGTAATGATGTTGTGGGTCCGTTGAAGGATAGTTGGAAGTCGGTGGGTAAAGGTGGGTAAGTGATCACCTAGTGGGTCGGGAAGGGTGCCACTTTTGGTAAAATAGTGAGGATGGGAGACTAGGATCCAGTCCAGTATACTCCCATTAGAGGGGGTTTTGGCTGGATGAGTAGGCAAGTTGATCAGTTGTGAGAAATGGTAGAGGTTGATATTAGTGTTGTTTGAAGGAGCTTGGATAAGGGTCCAGTTAATGTTTACATCTCCTAGGATTATGGTTTCATTGCTAATGTTACTGGATAGCCAAGAAAGGATAAGATCAAGTGTAGAGATATTGTCACCTGGAGGGATATAGAGAGAGGCTATACATATTTGTTTATGGTTATTGATTTGTAATATAGTAAGGAGAAGTTCAGCGTTGTTGAAGTGTGGGATAGGTTTGTTGTAGGGAGAAACTACTAGGGAGGAGGAATATATAAGGGCTACTCCTCCGCCTTTTTTGAGAGGTCTGTCTTTTCTTATGATGGAGTAGTTTGGGGGAACTACTTCAGAGTCCTTAATATGTGGTTTCAACCAGGTTTCAGAAATAGTCAAGATGTCCGGTTTGTTGTGTGTAAGCCAAGCATGAAGGTTGGGGACTTTGTTAACGATACTTTGTGAGTTTAAGGAGGTGAATAGTAAGGATTTAGTTGTGTTGGTTATAGTGGCAGGGCCTGGGTTGGGATGGATGTCACCTGATAAGAGAGTACTGATCAGGTGTTGTATGTAATAGTTTAGGTTGATAGACAGCAGGGTTGTGAGATTGGGGTTTATTGTGAATTGTGGGGATTTGCTAGTGCCTATAGGAATTGAGATAGTGTGATGGGGATAAGTTTGAATCGAAAAAGAAGTAGGTTGTCTGAGTGATAAAGATAGGAGGAAATGGGTGAGTATGATTGTAGTGGAGGTGAATTGTGGTGGTTGGTTATATGAAAGGAATGGGAGTTGAAGCAAATAGTAGGCTGGGAGAGATGGTGTAAGTAAGATAAGGAGAGGAGAAGTATTAGTGAAGGGAAGATGGAGGAGTATTTAGAGAGCATGTTGTGAAAAGTAACAGTAGCACAGTGATAGAATATGATGTTAGTGTAAGGGAGATAGTGTTATATAGAGAGAGTGTATGATATATAAGAAGTGAAGGAGAGTAGTATTAGATATAGAGGGTGTGGTCTAGAAGAGGGAGTGGAGTAGGATTGGTTAATTAGATGAGAATGGGGAGGAGAAAGAAAGTTAGTTTTGGCGGGAAAGAGGGAAGGTGTGTTTAGGGAACTGAGTACTGATTGGAGTAGAATGGAAGTGGGAGTGGATTGTTGGAGGGATAAATGTAGAGGTGCAGGGGGCGGGTGGTATTTGGGGGCAGGGTAGGGGAGCGGAGTGAGCCCGCAGGGCGAACGGAGCGGGTTCAGCCCAAGAGCAGAAGAGGAGCGGGAGACTATCAGAGAAGCAATATGAGTGAAGTGTAAGCAGTAGAAGGTGAGGTGGAGTGGGTCTGGACAAAGTGTAAGGAGTGGGCTAAAGGTATGGAAGAGGGAGTAGTTGGGGTCAGATTCTGTTCTGGCACAAGGAGAGTTGTGAGTTAGGCCCTAAGCTCAGAAAGAATGGAGAAGGGGTGTTCACTAGTGGACTATGCAGGAATACAGAGGCTCACCAGTGTAATACTAGGGCTAATGGGATGGAAGGAGAAGGGAGCAATAGTAGCAAAGAGCAGTGAGAGGTATGGAAGATAGAGGAGTATAGTAGAGTGGGTTTGGCTGCTGGCAATCCTGACAGGGAGTATACTGCTACTGCTAGGAGAGCAAGAGTACAATAGTACTAGCTTAGCAGATGTACGTACTTTATGTTCTTATAGAGTCTCTTGGGTATACTTTGTCTTCGAAGGGAGCTGAAGCAGCAGAGAGTATTTCCTTGGCAATAGGGAGTAAGGCCCTAGTTAGGTCCAAATATCCACCCAGGCAAGAACACAGGGGGAAAAGATTCAGGGCAAAAAGTTTATGTTCTTATAGAGTCTCTTGGGTATACTTTGTCTTCGAAGGGAGCTGAAGCAGCAGAGAGTATTTCCTTGGCAATAGGGAGTAAGGCCCTAGTTAGGTCCAAATATCCACCCAGGCAAGAACACAGGGGGAATAGATGCAGGGCAAAAAGAGAGTGACACGCTCACAGCCGAGGATGCACAGCAGCCAGGAACGGGCAAAATTAAAAATCTAAATGAAATGAAAAATTTCGAAATGAAATCGAAATGAAAAATGTAAAGGCAAATAACAAGGGGAAGGGGAGGTACCCTTGCCTTATACCTCTTTAAGTGTAAAGGATCTCAGTATCCTTCCAATGACTTTCATATGTGCCTCTGCTCCATCATAAATCATCATAATCAAATTTGCCTACACCATGGGAAAATGAAACCTTACCAATGCTTGATGTAGGAAGCCTCATCTTACCCTATCAAATGTCTTTTCTGCATCAAGTCCATTCAGCATGAATGTTTCCTTTTCCTTTGTGCAATCTCTTGTAGTAAAAGCACTCTGTTAATTTTATCAGATATTTGCCTCTACTCTGTTAAGACATGTAGATCTAACCTGACCAAGATGATTATGCTCTTGAGCCAACCATTTTGTTATAACAGACATAACTATTTTATAATCATGATTATATTGTGATGATAGAGTTGGATTGGTCTCTGACTTATTTTAAGATAACAGTTATTACTGCTACTACTCTCCAAGAGACTGTTATTTTACCCCCTCTAGTATGTCTTTAAATAGTCTCAGTCAGACCTCAATTAGCAGTTTTGTGTCTAGTTTCCAAATCTTCACTGGAATATCACCTAGCCCTGGAATCTTTGCAGTGGCCTGCTGTTGCATTGCTATTTTTATTTCCTTGTCCATAATCCTTCATCAAATCTCTCCTATTATCCTCATTTATTCTTTGCAAATTCAGTTTTTCAGGACAATTCATTGTTGTTGAAGCCTTATAATATTCCTTAGGATTGTCATTAAAGAACTTTTCATAGAATTTACACAGTATCTGTAATATTTCTTCCTGCCTCATAACCAGTGTTCCTGTATTAGGATCTCTCAGTTTACTAAAACCCCCTTCTACCTTCTGTTGTCTCAGTGTTTGAGCAAATAATTTAGCATATTTTAGTCTTGAATCAAAATAAGCTTTGGCAAGGCTCTCTTCCTGCATTCTTTAACTGTTCTCATATATTCCACCACATCTTTTTAAATTTTTTTTCCACAGTCAGCCCACCAGCTCTGTTTTGAAATTCCTTAAATCTGACATTGTTAATCCTCGTTCATTCCTTACACATGGGTATCGGTTCTGACCTTGGAACTGAGCTGGCCATTTTCCAAGCTCGCGTCAGCTTCAAACTCTCGAGCTAAACTCTTACCCACAATCCCCTTTCCCTGTTACCTCAGATTTCATTTGCCGCGGTGCCATTCGGTTATGTCAAGCTGCTTATCTTGAGCTAAGTACAGTTATTTGTTGTTTAATAGTTTTTCAAATTACTTTTCTGTCAGAAAAGTTTCTATTTCATTGTCTCTTACCCTATCGCATCTAGCATACATATTTTCTTCAGGTTTTTCTGCTCTTTTCTCTACCTTTTTACCGCAAGGTATTCTCTCTTTACCATTGTTGGTAATCCTTTCCTTTTTTCTCATACCTTCGGGTATTCTTTTGTACTATTGCTGGTACCCTTTTTCTATTATTTTATTTACTGTCACAGCAGATAAGAAAGGTAGTTCGGGATTTAAGCGGTGTTCTGATTGTGGACACAAACTTCCTATTACGGATGCACACTCTTTGTGCGTTTATTGTTTGGGGGCGTCCCACTTGTCTGTGGACCTGCCCTGTACTATCTGTGAAAATTTCTCAAATAGGACTTTGTTGGAAAGGAAAAACAAGCTGTTGCTGAAGGGACTTCTTAAATGTCCCTTTTCAGAGGCTATTTCTGGGTCACAGGCCTCAACCCCTCCTAGACCCCATAAGAAAATCTTGGATGTTCCTACCAAGACTAAATCTTTGCCTTCATCCCCAGCTGGTGACTCCTGCCAACCAAAACTTAAAAAGGCTAAAGTTTAGGCTCCGGAGCTCACTCCGTCAACCCCAGTGCTTTTGGTGCCTAGACCTTCAGCACCGAGGCCTTCAGCTCCATTAGTGATCTCGGCTCCGACTTCTCCTGCAGCCTTCTCTATATCAGCACCGAGGGGCTCCTCGGTTCAGACTATTACCACTGTATCAGCACCGACCATTCAGTCGACGCAGACCTTGACCATGTTGGTTCCGACATTGTCCTCGGAACCGACGCCTTTATTGTTGACTCCAGTTTTGTCAGTTCCAGCTTCGGTACCGACAACCACTTCGGCACCGATCCCTGTGTCGGTGCACACCATGACCTTGGCACTGATGACTTCTTCGGTGCAGATACCCGTAGTCCAATCTCTCTCGGCACCATTGTCCTCGGTGCGGGCTGGTGAGATGGGCACCAAGTTTGTCTCTTCTGTGGACAGGACTGTTTCTCCCTCAGTCTCCGTGAGGTCCACTAGAAGCCTTTCCGAACATGATGTGTTGCGTCTTGTGGATCAGGTGCTCTTGGCCAGAGGTATCCCACCCCTCAGGAACTATCCTTCCTTGGGAGGTGATCACCCATCTCCAAAAACCCCTTCTTATTCTCCTCCTTCATTGCCTTTGAAGTCCATGGATATAGCACAGTCTCCCCGTTCTGCGGTCCCCTTTATGGATCTCACTAAGGAACCGCAGTTGCCTTCATGGCAGGAAAGTTTTGCTATGATCCAGGATGTCAGTTGTGACATGCATAGTTTACTGCTCCACAGCCATCTAGGGACTCCGGGTCGGCAGGCTGAGCCACTTAGGGGAGGGGTGACCCCTGTCCTAGACATTCACTCCGCTTCAGGTGGACCAGCCTTCCAACTGATGGAGAAGGCTTTTACTGCTGCTGGCAATACTGGACTGTCTATATCTCCGCCCTCCTCTGGTACACTGGTTTCACAAGTCACACCTAGCGGACAATGGATGCAAGGGCCTCAGGACATATTCCCACAGGAATCCCCTTTTCCACTGTCTTCTCCAGCTTCTCCCACTGAGGAAGTCCACCGGAAAAGTTCATGTAAGAGGAAGCACACAGACTCCACAGAGGAGTCCCTCACGGAAGACACAGATTTTGATGAGGGGGAAGGATCCCCTCGGTCACCCTCTGAGGTATCTTTTGGTGATATCCTTGAAATCCTAAAACAGAGAGGTGACTGTCAGTCCTCTATTCCAACCTCTAAGGAATCTGTGTTCCTGCAGGCCTTTCATGCCTAGCCCCCTACCTCCTGGGTTACTCCACCTGCTGATGAGCTTGTCTGGTTTATTGTGCAGCATGCTTGGAAGGCTCCTGATACCATCAAAGCTATTCCCCGGAGGCCAGATAAGATTTTGTCCCCTCCTGCTTCGGATCCCCATTGGTCCAAAGGTCTTCCTGTGGATGCTTGGTGGTGGCGGCTGCAACAAAAAAAGGATCTGGCAGAAGAAGAAAGCCAGACAGTCTATCCGCCTATCAAAGAGTCCCAGGCCCTGGACAGGATAGGGAAGTGCACCTTTGCATCAGCAACTTTTACTATCAGGTCTCTGAATTATATGGCACACTTTACCAGGCTTCAAAGGGATCTGATTTCAGGGCTCTCTGAAACCTTGGCTGGTGCCGTGTCTGATGAGGTCCGTGACAAAGTGACCTCTCAGCTGGCCACCATTGAATCATTATCTAACTCCTCTATGTGACTGATATCTCACTCATCAGAAGGAGCAGCTAGAGCAGCGGGTTCAGCTACAGTCTTGAGATGACACGCCTGGATGCGCTTGTGCAATTTCATGGAACTCTTTAAGGCTTCCTTTTTTAACACTCCCATTGAGTCTTCCTAATTGTTTGGACCCAAAGTTAAAAGCACACTGGCCAGATGTGAACAGGACGGTAAGACCCTTTCTGCCATAGGTGTCCATTATTCTTCCCCTCAACGTGCTTTCTCCCAAAACCAAAAGAGTGGGAAGATATGGTTCAAGAAATCTCAGGGTCCTTTCCATGACACACAGGCCGAGTTCTCCCCTAGAGGCAGAGGGGGAAACTCACAAGGAAGATGCTCCTTTTGGGGCAGAGGGGGTCCATGTAACCAGGGTTCCAGGGATTCTTTGCCTGGTCAATCCTACCAGTGCTGCTGAAGAGTGGCCCAACTCCTTTCCTCTGAAGGTAGTTGGGGGATGTTTCTCCTTGTACTCTTCTGCCTGTCTAACCATCACCACCGATTCTTGGGTACAAAGGATTATAACCAGAAGTTATCATATCCCCTTCGATCTTTGTCCTGCCCCTTCAAAAAACCTTCCTGATGTTCCACCCAGTCAAAGGGAAGAAGCAGCACTAGAGATAGAAATGCTGCTAAAAAAGAGAGTCATCCAAATAATCCCTCCAGACCAGATAGGATCCGGATTCTACTCAAGACTATTTTTGGTGCCAAAGAAAACCAGGAACTGGAGACCAATTTTGGATCTCAGTGTATTGAACAAGTTTGTGAGAGTAAAATAATTCCAGATGGTCACAATACAGTCTATCCTCCCACTTTTGGAAAAAGACGATTGGATGTGCTCGATAGATCTTCAAGATGTGTACTACCACATAAAAGTGGACAGGCCATCAAGAAGATTTCTGCACTTCCGTGTGGGAGCCAGTCACTACCAGTTCAGAGTACTGCCCTTCGGACTCTCTGCAGCTCCCAGAGTGTTCACAAAGTGCATGGCAGTTGTCACAGCTCACTTGTGACTTCAAGGATTCCAGGTGTTTCCATACCTAGACGACTGGCTCATTTCCACCACCACCAGACATCTACTGGAAAAAGCCCTGGCATACTCTCTCCTCACTGCTCAAAGGCTAGGCATAACCATAAACTGGAAAAAATCCAATCTCACCCCATCTCAGTCGACAGAATTCATAGGGGTTATCCTGGACACAAAGAACTGCAGAGCTGCTATTCCAGAGCACAGAATTTTAAGGATAAAGCAACAACTGATTCCATTCCTTTCAAGAGAGAAATCCACGGCTCACTCAGTTCTACAGCTGTTGGGTTCCATGGCAGCCTTCATCACCATTGTTCCCCTGGCCAGGTTTCACATGAGGCTTCTACAATGGCTACTGCTCAACCAATGGTATCCTTTTCAGCATTCTCTTTCAGCTATAATTCGCGTAACCCACAGATGCAAACAGGATTTAAATTGGTGGATGACACACAATCTGTCACAATGGTCTCGTCCTTTCTCCCCCCAGCAGCCCAAGGCTACAGTGACCATGGACACCTCCCTGATGGGGTGGGGGGCTATGTCAGGGACAGACAGTCCAAGGCACTTGGTCAGAACTGGAGGCCCATCTGCATATAAATGTTCTGCAGCTGAGGGCGGTGCTTCTGGCTATGCAAGCATTCCACTCCCTGCTGCCATCTGGGACAATTGCGATTCAATCAGACAACATGGCTGTGGTCTGGTACAGCAACAAGCAAGGTGGAACCAAATCTTACACCCTTTGTTGAGGGGCCATGAGGATATGGCAATGGGCGATGGCTACCAACCATTTTCTTCTAGCAACGCACATTCCCGGGAGTTCCAACGTGATGGCAGACAGACTCAGCAGGTGCATTCTTCAACCTCACGAGTGGTCCCTGAATCCCTTGATAGCGGCAGAGATCTTCCACCGCTGAGGCCGTCCTTGCTGCGACCTCTTTGCATCCCTGACTAACTACAAATGCAGCAACTACTTCACCCTGATTCCTCCTCTGGGACAGTCACCCAGGGACACTCTAGTCCATGAATGGCCCTCAGGTCTTCTTTATGCATTCCCACCTATCCCCCTCATTCCCCAGTTTCTGAAGAAAGCCTGTCGGTTGAAGAGCAAGGTGATCCTCATAGCACCATATTGGCCTCGACAGATTTGGTTCCCCTTCCTTTGGCCTCACCTACTAGATCGATCACGGATTCTCCATCCAACCCCGGAGTTGATCTCACATCCACAGAGCCTGATTCATCCCAACTTGAACAGCCTGAAGCTCATGGCTTGGCTACTCCAATTCCCTTGATTGCCAGGCAGAATGATCTTTCTTTACCAGTACGTGATATTCTCATTGCATCTCATAAGTTTTCCACTAGAATTACTTATCTGAGCAAGTGGAAAAGATTTACCTGTTTCCTGAAAGATAAACAAGAAGAACCCTTTTCAGCACCAGTGTCGATAATACTAGACTATCTGGCCAAACTTTTTCAGTCGGGTCTATCGGCCTCTACCATTAGAGTTCATTTGGCTGCAATTTCTAATTTTCATGAAGGTGTCCAAGATTCTTCTCTTACGTCCCACAAATTGTGCAAGACCTTCATAAAAGGTGTGAATCATCTGAAGCCACCTTTTAGAGAACCTATTCAACCATGGGATTTAT
The DNA here is from genome assembly GCF_019279795.1 of Protopterus annectens. Classification (NCBI taxonomy): domain Eukaryota; kingdom Metazoa; phylum Chordata; order Ceratodontiformes; family Protopteridae; genus Protopterus; species Protopterus annectens. The sequence continues at coordinate 1,684,955,171 of NC_056726.1, forward strand.
CATTAGTTTTACAAGCTCTGACAATGGCACCTTTTGAACCAGCCTCTTCTTGCAACCTCAAGTATCTGTCATGGAAAACCTTGTTTTTGGTCGCCATTACTTCTGCCAGATGTATTTCTGAGCTTCAAGCTTTATGTATCAAGAGTCCATACTTGATTTTTCACAGAGACAGAGTGTCTCTGAGGACTACTCCATAATTTCTGCCTAAAGTGATCTCTGAAATGTCCATTAATCAAGCCACTGAATTGCCAGCTTTCTTTCCCAACCATTCAAACAGAGGGGAGTATTACCTACATACCCTAGATATCCACAGGCAAATCCATTTTTACTTAAACAGGACTAGGCCCTTTCGTAAATCTGACCAGTTATTTTTGGCCTTTTCTGGACCTAGATTAGGATCTGCTGTTGCTAAGGTCACATTAGCTAGATGGTTGAAGGCTGTGTGACCTTCATTTATACACAATACAATATCTCGTTGCCTACTACCATGAAAGCTCATTCAACAAGGTCGGTGGCAACTTCTGCTGCCTTCCATGCCAGAGCTTCCTTACATGACATCTGTGCAGCTGCAACTTGGGCTATGCCTCATACCTTCATCAATCATTACAAATTGGACTTGGCCTCTAGGGAAAGAGCATCTTTCGGTTCTATGGTGCTCAGGAATGTCCTTCCATGAGAGCCTCCCAGGAATAGAGGTAGCTGGGGACTCTGTCCCATGTTTAAGGAATGAATAAGGATTAACAATATCAGATAAAGAAGTTATGTCTTACCATAACGTTCCATCTGTATTGTTGATCCTCGTTCAGTCATTACGACCCTCCCTCCTTCCCCCTCCTGTGATTTCTAGTGGATCTCACCATCTGGTTCTCTTAGGTTATTTGACCAGAGGTAGCCTCTACCTTCTTTGACTTGCAAACTCAATCTGAGGTAACAGGGAGAAGGGGGTTGTGGGTAAGAGTTTAGCTCAAGAGTTTGAAGATGACGTGAGCTTGGAAAATGGCCGGCTCAGTTCCGAGGTCGGAACCGATACCCATGCGTAATGACTGAACGAGGATCAACAATACAGATGGAACGTTATGGTAAGACATAACTTCTTTTTCTTGCAAGACCTTGTCTGTACTTTCTGTTAGCTACTTCTGTTATCTCCCTTTCCTTGTTTATGATCATGTTCTTTAGGCTGGTTTTTAATTACTCCCACTACTCTACCAAATCCTCCTCTTTCTCCTGTAAAGGTGGTAAGTGATGTCACAGCAAATATTCCAACCAGCTTTGAAAAACCTGGCTTATTTAAAAGGTATGTTGGGAAACACAACTGTCATAATGCACTACTTTCTTCCAATACTGACAACTGGACCAACACTAGAGTGTGGTCTGTTAAAATTATGGGATGTGTTTCAAATTTGTCTAACCCAACGTGAGTGTTCCTGTGAGATATAAAACCGGTCATGTGAGCCAAGCCCTATGCTGGTGGGAGAAGTATTTAAATTCTTATATTCGCATTCTTCTACAAATAGGCAATATACTTTCCTGTACTTCCCTATAACTCCTGATATCTTGTCCAGCTTATGTCTCACATGTCTGTCCAAGACATCTTGAATATCTACTGCTAAGTTCCAGTTACCACCAATTAAAAACATACCTGGCTGATTATTTATGATCTTGCCCAAAAGAGACCTTAATTATCTTTCCGATGTTTTGGACAGAATCAATACATTTGCGAATGTCAGCCTCCTTTCATAATACCTTTAATAATCATATTTTTACACTTTTGATCTAACTTCTCCTCTTTGTAAATACATTTACACCCTTTTTTAATGAGAGTTACCACTTACCAACTGAGCACTCTACCCATTTGAGAACTATAATCTCTCTTTCAAGTCCTTTTAATAAAATATCTGTGTTCTCTTCTGGTTAAGATGTGTACCTTGTAACATATATACCTGCACTGGAGAATAAGCAAATACATTGTTACCTAGTCCCTTTTGCTCTGATTTGTCAGGCTGTTTTATCAGGTTGCAAGACAAAGACAGAAAAGATAAAGAAGATAGTCAGGCACGCTTTATAAGGAGTGCCAGCAACAACCTGCTCACCATTCCATGGACATCAAAGGCAGATGGAAAGAGTATTTCCAGCAGCTTTGGATTGAAGAAAACCCCACAGAAGCTGTACAGCCCCAGAAACAGCCTGATTCCCTGCAATTTACAGCCCCTTAGATGGCCTTTGGACTAATCACCTTACCCCCTCTTTGGTAATCTCACCACCTCTTATCGAAAATGCATGTTAATTAATTCCTTTCTTTCCTAACAGCAAAAAATAGTGTGAGAATGAGACCATGCTTTGAAGGCCAATTACCTACATTTTTAACGTTTTTTTATTACCAGATGAGACCCAGCATATTAAGCTTATATAAATCATAGAAAATATTTCACAATGGCCTTATAGCACCAACATCATGGAAACAGTTAAGAAACCTCAATTAGAAAACCAGCTAATTGTACAGCTCAAACCGATTGAAAATGACAAAGGAGTTTTTTTTTTAGTTAGTCTTAGAGTCTACCACATCCCAAAGACATGCTGCAGGTGGATTGGACACTCTAAATTGGCCCTAGCTGTGTGTGTGAGTGTGCCTTCTGTGGAAGGTTGGGCGCCGGGCTGGCAACTCGAACTCCACTGCCCACTGCCATTGAATGTCTTGATCGCTGTGGCGACCCCTGACTGGGAAAAGCCGAAAGAAGAAGAAGAAGAAGAAGAAGAAGAGTCTACCATCAAGATGTCATCATAGCTCCAATAATACCCAACACTCATTATAAAAATTAATCAAGACAGAAACCTTACTATGCTATGTTTTCATTAGGACTAGCCTAGTTTTCCTGAGGAATTCACTAATTTCCTTCTGCTTAAGCTTGTACTTTCATATAAATGCAGGAAAAGGCTTCAGTGGGATCTGTTTATTGATGTGTCGACACACTCCTACTCAGCTTCTCGCCACTACCAACACTGTCTTCTATGTCCTCTTCACTGCAGAGTCACATCAGGCCTGAAACAGAGTTTGTATTTGTAATTAGAAGGGGGGAGCAATAGCTTACTTTGCTTCCAAGAAGGTTTTGTAGCCATCTAGAAGAAAACCTTAAGTGATGCATATCTGCTTTCTTCTTCTTGCATCTGAAAAGCCTTTTCCTGAAATTATATTTCCTCTTTATTTAACCCCTCATCCTCACTATCTCCTGTATTGCCTTCATCATTTCCTTTTCCTGTAGCATTTACTTCCTCCCTGCTTTCTTCAATATTACTTTTCTCTGATAGCCTTTTATCTTCCAGTAATAGGCAATTAAACCAGAAATGCCTTGGCTTTTCAGATTTTCTATTTTATTTATTTTTATTTATTTATTTCACATTTGTTAACAGGGTTAGTCCAAATGAGTTTGCAAACAAACCCATTTTCAGTGGAGACCCCAGCAAGCGTAAGTAAAACTAAAGTGACAATATACAAATATTAAATAACAATCACAATACAAAATAATTGTAAAAAATAAAAGGTTATTAACTATTTATCAATGTATAAAGCCTGACCAACTCTCTCTAGAATATGTAAAAATCTGTTAACCAGCTTACTGTATAATTTAATTTAATCCTGATTTACGCTCGGGATTAACTCTAACCTGTGGAACTTGTTTAACTTGCTTACTTATGTAATCTCTGTAAATAGTCTGTTTGTAATATGTAATGCTGTATCTGCTTACCCTTGGAACTTTTCTCCCCGGGCCTCCGCTGAAAATGGACATGCATCCAGTCAGACTATCCCGGTCAACAAATGTAAAATAAATAAATAAATAAAATAAATAAATATTTGTATTGCATTGGTAGTAAGCAACCCATTTTCAGTGGAGACCCAATGGGAAAGAACCCCAGCAAACATCAGCAAAGATAAACATACAGGACAAAAACTATTGAAAACAACACTGCAAATACTGAAATTATAAAGAGAAAAACAAAAGAAAAAATTATGAACATTAAGGGTTGCACTGCTAGCAGTGGTCGAGAATTTACTACATATGAGAGTAAAAACAAAAAGGTAATTGTTCAAAAGAAAGACAATGTATAGATATTGATATGAAGTGGGGGAAAAAAGATAAATAGTGTGGAGAATGGGAGGGGGAGAGAAAGGAGGGACTATAGTAGTAGAGCTGAGGGTTTAGGAGGTTAGTTTATTTAATTATTTGATATTTGTTTACCGAAGTGGTCTGACTGGGTCTACAGAACCCCTTTTCAGCAGAGGCCTGAGGAGAAAAGCACCACATACAGCACAATACAAATTTATTTATTTATTATTTTATTTATTTTACATTTGTTTACTGGGAAAGTCCGACTGGAACAAGGTCCATTTACAGTGGAGGCCCGGGAAGAAAAGCTCCATAACATAACAGCACAAATACAACAAATGACAAAAAATGCATATATACAATCAGGGCTCCATGTTATAATATAACAACACAAATACACAAATGACAGAAAATTTCTATACAGTGGCATATATACAATCAAGGAGATTTATCGTACATTAGTTTGATTTGAGCAAGCTTGGTATATACATAGCAAAACTCTGAATTTCACTGTTGGTAGTACAAAGCATAAAAATGAAAGAATGGAATCAGGAAAATTAATGCTGTTTGGTTTGGGAGATATGTCATTATGTGAGAAATAGTTTGTAGGATAGTAAATCAAATAAGTAGATCAAATACAGTATAATCCAAATACAATGAAGACTACATTAGAAATGCTATACAAAAAATAATTTGAAAGAACAAACTGCTACAAGATGTTGTAATATATTACTACACATCTAGACAATGCTATACAGTTAAAACATTACAGACGATAATAGTCACTCTCATCATACATGATGTAGATAGTGTAAAAAACATAGTACATAGGTAGTGCAATGTGTGACATTGACTGTTATAGTGCATGCAAAATAGAATGTTAGTTTCAGTTAGGAAAATGGCAGCCAGAAAGTTAGTGATGCAGATAGACAGTGAGAGAGAGTTAAGAAGAATAGAAGCAATGAAGCCTGAGCAGTAGCTTAAGGATATGGTATAGAAGCAGAAGAGTTAGAAGAGCCTTAGGATCTTGCAGTCTGTGAGGGATTGAAATGTGACAGAAGAGGAAGACCTTAGCATTAGGCTTTAGACAGACTTTATGCAGGAGCAGAGCCATGTATTTGGTTCCCTATTAGAAGACCGAAGACGCATTCTTTCAAATGCATCTTGGTCGAACTCAAAAGACGGAAACGGCAAAAGATCGAAGCAGCTTTTAAGAAAATTCTTTCCCTGGGAAAGAATTTGCTTGGACACTTCATTACTTTGCCGTTTTCAGCACTGTAGTGCGGTCTCGGAGTCAGTGTATTTAAGTAGGGGGGGGTTGTGTGGGGGGGCGCAGCCCCCACAGTGGGGGTTGTGGGGGGCAAAGCCCCCAACTTAATGTAATGTTTAAAGTGGGGTTTTTTTTGTTGCTTTTTGTTGGAACAGCGATTTTTTTCCTTAGGAAAAAAAATCCCTGGTCTGACAGTTCAAAATTATAAGCTTTCACTTACATAGGGTCAATTAATCACCGTTCGCTTTTTGTAAGCGTTTGGTGATCTAATATAGACCCGTGTACATTTGAGATGATTTTTTAAAGAGGCTTTAAAATGGGTTAGGGTAGGCATAGACCTGGTAGCTAGAGGTAGTGAATTCCAAAGTGTAGAATATGAATACAGAGTGACCAGGTTTTCTTGTGGGTTTTGAGATAGCTAAGAGATTTTTGTCTTCTGATCGTATGCATCGATTTGGTGTGTAAGGTGTGACTAGATTGGCTAGTGCAGGGCAGGCAGTAGGCTTGAAAATATGGTTGTGCAAGGTGGATAGCTGAATAAAGGCAAATTGGTTGGGTAGTTCAAGCCAGTTTAATTCTAGGAGTGGTTTACAGTGGTGTGTGTGATATTTAGTTTGTGGCAAACTTTGCAACTTTGTTGTAGCACTATTCCAACTTGCTAAGGGTAGAATTTTGTAAGTTAGTTAAGATAGGGGGACGATAAAGAAGTGAGGGAAGTAAAAATGTTTTTGCAAGGATAGTTTTGGTTGCTGCAGTAAAGAAATGTTTATTTTGTATAAGAGTCCCAGTTTTTGATGAGTTTTCTTTATATTTTGCTGTATATGGGGGTCAGATGGAAGTTTATTGTCAATGATAACACCTAGAAGTTTGGTTTCTTGCACTATTTCTATGGCAATGTTGTCAGATGCAAGGATGTTGAAATGATCAGTGACAAGGGAGGTGTTTTTAGGATGAAAGAGTACTAATTTTGTCTTCTTTGGATTAAGAAAGAGTTGGGCATTTCTTAGTCAGGAGTCTACTGCTGTAAAGGACTGTTGAGTTTTTGAGAGTAGTTCTGGTAGTGATTGAGCAGTGCAGATTATGGTGGAATCATCATGTTGAAGAGTAGGGGGCCTAGGATGGAGCCTTGGGGGACTCCAGTAGGGTTGTGGAGAAAGGTTGAGAGTTTGTTGGACCATTTCACTCCTTGTTTATGATCCTTGAGGTGGCTCTGAAACCATTTTATTGTGTTATGTGAGAAGCCTAAGTTAGACAGTGTGTTCAAAAGTAAGGGGTGAGACACTGTGTCAAAGGCCTTGGAGAAATCGAGGAATACTGAGGCTGTATAGCATCCTGAATCTCTGGCCTTGCTCACGGTGTCTGTAAAATATAATAGGGCTGTAGCTGTGCTGTTTAAACAGAAGTTACTAACAGAGAAGGAAAGTTAGGAGATGCAACTGGTTATACATAGGAGAGACTAAGACTACGTGTGGTCAAGGCAACGGCATAATTTCAAGTTTAGTAGATGGGATTTATCTCCTTTTTAAAACAGGGAAAGGAAATGTTGGATCTAATATGGAGAGAGAGTTTTTTTCCAATTTACTTAGACAGAGTGTTTGTAAAGTAGTTTGCCAGTATTCCTTTTGGGTTTATAAACTGAGAGAAGATGCTGATTAGCACTCCGGTGAGACCAGGGGGGAGAGTAGGGAGTAACATGGAAGGCGGCAGCATGGCAGGCAGAGGGGTTGTTGAGTATTGAAAATGTAGTGTGGTGTTGCAATTATAGGAGAAGATGCGGAAATTCCAGCCATTGAAGTTTGTTTAGTGAGAGGCAGTAATTTACAGTTTCAAACAATATGTGCCCGCTCTTGACACTGTCCACATCTTTTGTTACAATCTCGTATTAAATGACTTTCATCCAAAAAAAAATCTTAGTTTGTTCCCAATACCATAGGTTCATAGGTTCATAGGTTCATAGGCTGGTACTAGGCTATCAACCCTAGGGCCTATACAAGCGTAGCCATAACAATTCCCTGGTTATTTCTTCCCACATTATTTACTTTCCTGGACCCCTGTCCAGCAGGGCGACTGACGTGATCCCTGGGGTGAATTTCCCTTCTCCCATCCAATCGTTAAGGCCCCTCTTAAAGAGGTCCAAAGAGGCACTCTGCTTGACATGTATGGGCAATGTATTCCAGAGTCTGGGGAGTCTCTCGGTCAGGAACCTATCCCTCCAGCATGTTTTGTTTATTGTGATGACAAGGTTTAGATCCCTGGAGCATGAAGCTCTGAGGGATTGGGATTTCTTTAAGTGTAGCATGTCTAACAGCTCTGGGTTTGACATGGCCTTGTATGTTAAGCAGAGATCGCCTCTGAGTAGACGATATGCGACAGAGTATAGCTGGAGTTTTTTAAGGCGGTCAGCGTAGGGCATCTGTTTTAGGCCTGTGATTCTTTTAGTGAGGTATTTCTGAGGCCTTTCCAGTTGTTGCAGATGTCTTGAGAGGTACATACCAAATGGGGCATTGTATTCTATAATGGGTCAAATGAGGGATGAGTACAGTGGGACAATGACCTCCTTTTTTCCTGGATGAAAAGCCCTTCGTGATGAGGTGTGCCACATAGAAGGATTTCCTGACTGTTGTGGCGATGTGGTTATCAAAGGTGAGACCACTGTCCACCTGTGTCCCTAAGTCTCTTATCACACTTTCTGTGTTTAGTGTACTGCCACCTATTTGGTAATTCATGGATACATGTTTTTTCCCAAAGGGGATAACAATACATTTCTTGGCATTGAGCTTGAGCCCATGGCTCTGGCACCAAGCATCTGTTTCTGTAAGGCCCTTTTGTAGAGTATCCACATCATTTGGGATTCAATAATGGCTCCCAGTTTGCAGTCATCTGCAAACTTTGTTAGCCAGAGTCCCTTAGTGTTGGCCTGTACTTCAGAGAAGTAGATGCCAAACAAGAGCGGCCCCAGGACTGAACCCTGAGGTACTCCACTTGTCACTTGTCTGGAGCTGGATTTGGAGTCGGCTACTTTTACAGTGTGGGTTCTATCAGTAAGCCATTTAGCAACCCATTGGGTGACATAGGGATTAATACCCAACTTAGTAAGTTTATCTATGATTCCAGAGTGGGGGATGGTGTCAAAGGCCTTGGCAAGGTCTAGATAGGCTGTGTGGACCACCTTACCCTTGTCCATGGCTCTGGAGACTGATTCAAAGAAGTCACTCAGGTTCAGGAGACAAGATCGACCCTTCACAAACCCAAACTGGGTGGGGTCCAGTGTTTGAAGGTTGCCAATGTCTTTGTTTATAAGTTCCATGATAATACGCTCCATGGCCTTGCAGATAAGGCTTGTCAGACTGATGGGACAGTAGTTTCCAGGATCCAAGGTGGATCCCCCCTTGTGGATTGGGATAACTGTAGCTCTGCACCACTCAGTGGGCACGAAACCTGAGGTGAGGCTATGATTAAACATGACACTTAGGTGAGGTGCCAGTTCATATTGTAGTTCATGTAGTACACAGCCTGGGATGTCATCTGGTCCCATGGATGCTGTATTCTTGGCTTTAGAGAGTGCGTTTTGTACCTGTGTAGCCGTTATTACTGGAATTTGGCAATCTTCTGGTACTGAGATGGGCCATTTAGGGGGCGAGAGGGGGGTGAAGTTGTCACTGAATCGATCTGCCAGGATATTGGCAATATCCTTTGAATCAGTATATTTATTGCCATTCTGTTTTAGCTCAGAGCAGATCTGAGCATTGCCATTTAGATTCTTGACATAGTTATAGAATGCTTTGTGGTTGTCTTTGGAATCTTTGGCAATTTTATTTTCATAACTAGCATTGGAGGATTTTATGAGGCATCTCAGTTTCTTACTGAGGCTAGTAAGGGAGTTTTTTGCATCCTGGGATTTTCCTCTTTTCTGCAAAAGTTTCTTCCTTTTGTTGTAAAGTTTGTTTATGGCAGGGGACCACCAGATTGGCTTCCTTTTTGGATGAGAGCATTTTGGTTCTATTTGGGATGGCACGATTCATGCATGAGTGGATGTGCTCGTACAGTGCCTTAGTGTAGGATTCAGCAGTTGAACTTTCAGTTCCCGTCTGCATGGGTGTCATGAAGTTTGTCACTTCTGACTTGAGTAGCATGAAGTTGGCTTTGGAGAAGTTTTTATGGTGGTTTCTTTACTGGGGGTGGGGTGGGATGTGGATGTTAGGGGTGATTAGCTTATGGTCAGACCTGACTAACGAGGGGGTGACCATAGGTATGGAGCATTGATTTGCCATGTTGGTAATGACCAGGTCTAGGATATTGGAGCCCCTGGTGGGACTATGGATTAGTTGATCCAGGGCGTTGGAATTTATGAATTCCAAGAATCATTGTGCAAAGGTGTTGGGACATGAGTAGTTTTCCCAGTTAATGGCAGGGTAGTTAAAATCACCCAGTATTAGGGTGTTTGGTTCTATCTTAATATTTTCCAGTATGTTTAAAAGGTGTAGTGAGAATCTTGGGGTATGGTGGGGATCTGTAGCAAGCTACAATTTGGATTGCAGTCTTACCTACTGTTAGTTGCACTTGGAGAATTTCAGACACATTGTGTTGGCCAACTAGCCTGGTGGTGTGAATATCCTTGGTGAATATTGACACTCCTCCACCTTTAGTGTTTCAGTCCTGGTTTGGTGGCTGAAAAGTGTGGTAAGAGTTGTAGCCTGGTATTGCAGGGGTGCTCTCTGGAGCCTTGAACCAGGTCTCAGTTACTGCACAGATATCGATGTTCTCCATTTTTAGGAGTGCCTCGAGAGAGTGCATTTTGAGGTTTAGACTTCTAGCATTGAGTAGCATTACCTTCAGATTTTGCATGCTTGTACCTGTTACGGTGGTGGTTTTGTCCTTTGAAGTTTGCCTAAAAAAGGCACTATAGGGGTGGCAAGAGTCTTAGCCAGTAACCTGAATCCCAGGGGCGACAGGTGCAGACCATCTCTGGCAAAGCATCGTGGTCTGTCAATCATGTCATCCCAGGCAGACAGATACTGGATCCCCTTTGAATGACACCATAAGCTTAGCCAATTGTTGAAGTCAATCATTTTATCCTTATATTGTGGTATCATTCTGGGCGAAGGCAGGATGCTACTCAGGGCTAGGGTAATACCTGCCTGGGCCACATGATCCGAGAGCTCTTCCATGTCTCTTTTCATGTAGTCCAGGGAGGTATGTCTCAAGTCATTCACTCCAACATGGACAATGGCAGAGTCATATTTGTACTTGTTGTGGAGTGACTTGAGTGCATGCGTTATGTGGCGGATCCTGGCACATGTTGGGACATGAGTAGTTTTCCCAGTTAATGGCAGGGTAGTTAAAATCACCCAGTATTAGGGTGTTTGGTTCTATCTTAATATTTTCCAGTATGTTTAAAAAGGTGTAGTGAGAACAAGATCTCTCTTCCCATTTACAATTATTGTATTTGAAATATGTTGAATTTTGCCTTCATTTGCATTCATTGTTACTGATATCCCACCCTCTAGTCTGTACATTTCTTTCATCAAACACTTTTTTTTAACATCATATACTTTACCATATATTAGACTGCAGTGGTGGTGGTGCTGTGGTAGCGTTGTCGCCTCACAGTAAGATGTTGCTCCATTCGATTCTCAGTTAGGGCGTCTTCTGTGTAGCGACATGTGTGAATGGGCATTCCTTCGTTGAAGGTTGTGCGTCAGGCCCGGCAAGTCGGCATGTAAAAATCTACTGCCAATCATTAGCGGACCGGAGTTCCACTGTGGCGACTCCTAACCGGGAAAAGCCGAAAGACACAACAGCAACTTTACCATATATTATATTATATTATATTATATTATATTATATTATATTATTTATTTATTTTATTTATGATAAGTCTTGAATTAATTTTCATCTATGGCCAAAGCTCTAAACTGAATACATATTTTTTCTTTCTTTAACTGCAGTCCTAAACCTTTAAACAAATAGTCCTTCATTTGGCACAACATTACTACATTTTTTTCTGTCTCAGTCATAAACCTGTCCAGAAAAACAAAGCTTTCAAATGTCACTTCACAAAAATTCTCTGCACCACTTCCAGTGCCCTTGAGTGTTTTTCTTTCATCCCAATGGTAAAATTATACTGTCAATAATGTTGTACCTATTAATGATGTCAGTACTTTTATTTTTAATCTTTACCACTGGATGTCTTTATTTCTGAAATTCTGCTGCTTTCTGTCTTCTTTCTTCCTTATACCCTGATTTTTTCTTTCTTGACTAAGTATTTCTGCATATACCACCCTGGTTCTGGAGTATACCCTTAAAACTGGATTATCTGCTGTCCAGGAATAACCGTGAACTTTCTTCTTGTCCACCATGTCAGTCCAGTTTGCTCCCTTGCCATCATTTGACTCTTCGTGTTCATCAAATCCTACAAAACTGGAGTATCTAAATCTCCAGTCTCCAACTTCATCACCACAATTGCATTGCCTTCTTCCTCCATCAGACTTTCCTCTTCTTCCCTCCTGTTCACTGTACTCTCCTCCTAGTGCCACCTAGCTGCTCCAAAGAGAAGGGAAAATCCCCGGTGCCCAGACTAAATTTCCGCTAGACAGTATGAATACCACCTCACGTCTCCACTGAAATAAAGACATTGGCTTGGTGGGACTAACCTAGTGAACAAATAAATAAACCCTAAAGACAGGAAAAAATGGAAAAGAAATCCACATGGCTTAGACTTCTAAAATAATTCTATTTAATAAAAGCTCATGTAATGGCATAGGGTATTTTTCTCTGATATATATATATATATCCCATTAGTATTCTTAACAGCAGATCCATCACAAAATCACGTCCTAGCACTTTTGAAAAAGTAATTCATCATTCCTTTCCAGAAAGGATGTAACTCCATTGATGTGCCTAACTACTGTCCCATTGATATCCTGTTTCCCCTCCAACTTTTGGGAAAAAATGTATCCATAAGAAATTTCTTACAGATATTCTCAAAAATCAACAGTTGTCCTCATCTTAACATGGCTTTAGGCCTGTCCATATTACTATAACTGTCTTACTATGTTTTTTTTGGACATTGTCAATGCTGCTAGAGATTCTGGCAGGCTAGTCTCATCTCTATTTCTAGGCCTGTCAAAGGCATTTGATACTGTATCCCACTGTAAATGACTATACCAAATTTCCAATCTAGGTCTTTCCTTCTGCTTTATGAAATGGTTTACCAGCTATCTAACCAACAGACAGCAAACTGTAAAACTGAAAGGCTCTTTTGCTTCATACCTATCTAATATTACTGGAGTTCCTCAAGCATCTGTTCTTGGTCACCTTTTTTTAATGTTTTCATCAACAGCCTTCACATTTCTTCTTGCCATGGCTGCCTAATTCAGTATGCAGATGACTCAGCTATTATATGCACTTCTAATAGACTATTCCACCTTCAGCATATAACCCAAGAAGCAGAAGAGTAGCTGGTTCAACCAACGCCCTGGCCCCTTACTTTGACCCAGAACCCCAGCTCCTCAGCTGTTCAAGTGAAGCTCTTCACTATAATAAGCCGAACTCTGCATTGTAAGTGATAAGCTTATTACAGTTAGATTTATGTTCCCCACAGCTCTTCTACTGATGAGCAAAAAAAAAACATGGATGTTCCTTCTACTAGCATAAGAACCAGGAGGTGGCAGATGCACAACATGACCCCCCATGTCCTGCCGCAGCCATTCAAATCCCATTTCTGTGCCCTGCCTCCAATCTTCCTTCAATATCTTATATTAAAAATATAATAATAATTATCATTTCTTCTTTTAAACTGTAACATACTGCTTGCTACAAAATGTAGCAAACAGTTGCTATAGTTTATACCCTGACTGCATGGAGTTCTACAGTGCTCATGTTTTAGTTAAAACACAAACAAAACGTTCTTTTTAAACTTTGGCAAATTGCTTTCTATAAATGTAGCAAGCAGTTTATACCCTACCTGCATGGAGAACTACAGCATTCAGGTTTTAGTTTAAATTTTTTTTTTATTTTTTAAAATACAGCAAACAGTTTGCTACAATGAATCAAGTAGTTGATGCAGTTTAGCCCCCACACAGAGCACTATAATGCTCAGGTTTGACCAAAAATGCGATACCAGCTTTTAAAATTAAACTCCTTTTCTTTACTCCTAAAACACTTACAGTAGAGAAAACTAAGTCTAAGATCCATTCTCTGAATGGTACAGAAATTGAACTTGGCCCAATACCAAACTCTTAGGGGTAATAAGAGATGAATGTTTTAAATTCGATCTTCATATCCAGAACAATATCAGAAAAACTCATCAGAAATTAAGGATGTTATAAAGACATAAACATTTTTTAAAAACATCTACCAAGGCTACCCTCAGAACTACCTACCTATTACCTTCACTCCTGTATGGAGCTCCTATTCTCACCAATTTCCATATCTCACTAAAATCAAAACTTGAATCATGCTGCAATAAAAACTGCTGAATGTACAACCAATACAACTATTTATACCCATCATTTTACTGCCTTGTGATCTCTTAATTAGATTTAACTTCAACACCAACTTAGTTACTTACAAATCATAGCTGTTCATAACATCATTGATAAACCTAATGCCTACCCTCCTCTCGATTTTATACTCCAAAGCTACCTACCTAAAAGACCTCTAAGATCAGAGGACAAACAACTTCTATGAGTGTATAAGCCTAATAAATCAGCAGAACCAAGCCTTTACTCCTAATCTGTGGCCAAATTATGGAAAACCCTACCAATAGCCATCAGAGCAAACTCTAACCTTCTGGATTTAAAACCTGCAGTAAACAATCTTTAACTAAATCATGGATCTGCTCATGCTTTAAAGCTGTCTGAAAGTTTTATTACTTTCTCCTGTCCCATGACTCTACCAGCAACGTTCTTATCTGCTTACTCAGTATTGTCCTTTTGTATTGCTCATTACCATATGTCCTTAACTTTTCACATATGTTCTAACTCTTTTTCTCTACTCCCCCCACATGCTTTTGCCTTCCTTCTATATAACCATCTGACTTACTAAGTCTTTCTGACTCAGTTGACTTCTCAATGAATCACAGCTTCATATGCCAATTTTATACTTTACTTTTTTCACACTTTCTGTTTTTTTAAATATTAACTCACACTGAACTAATGTAAAACGTATATCTTTTACTGTCCTTTTTTAAATTTACTTGTAAATAATGTAATGATTTTTACCTAAATGCATATATTGTAAACTTAGTACAATTGTATATTTTGTTTATGTAACTGATGTGCTTGAAGCTTTTCTCCCCAGATGTCTGATGAAAACGAGTATCTCTGACCCCAGTTGGACTTTCAAATATCAATCAATCAATAAATAAATAAATTCATAAATTCATAAATATGTATGGATTGTGAATGGGATGAATGGGAAAAAGTCCCCATTGTAGTGCAATCCTGGAGCTGACATGTTGGCTTTAGTCAGGTCAAGGTATATAGTGTGAAACATTTACCTTCATCCTTTGCTTTGGTGAGTTTTTCAAAAAAGTCTACCAGCTTGAGTAAGCATGACCTACACTTGACAAATCCAAATTGAGATGGGTGCAGGGTTTGGAGGTTCCCTATGTCCTTAATGAATATTTCTATGATAAGTCTTTCCACGGCTTTGCATATGAGGCTGGTCAGACTTATATGTTTGTAACTGCCTGAGTCTGTGGAAGGTCCCTTCCTATGCAGAGGAATGAGTGTATCTGTTCTCCTTTCACTTGGTACAAAATCTGTATGGAGGCTGAGGTTGAACAGTGTTGTTTGGGGGTAGGGGTGGTAAATCATGCTTCATGCTGTTTAATAAGCAGCCATGGATATTGTCAGGACCCATTAATGCAGTATTTTTACCACTTGACAGGGCTCTTAACACTTGGTCTTGTGCGATAGCTGGAGGTGAACCAGTTTCAGGTATAACTTGAGGAACAAATGGATGAGAGAGAGAGGGAGGTAAAGTTAGAGCTGAATTTATCAGCCAGTAGGTTGGCTACATCTTCAACTCTCAGTTTAAGTAGCATTGTCTGCAATCAGCTCAGTGCATTGCTGCACTGTACTTTTGAAATTACAAACATAACTAATAAAGGTCTTGTGGTTGTATTTGGCTTGGGTAGCTATTTTAATCTCAGACTTGGCTTTGGTGAATTTTATTCAGCTACTGAGTTGTTTGTTTATTTCAGTGATGAGGGCTGTAGCACTCTGGGAATTATTTTTCTTAATTTGGGTCAGAATCCACTTCCTTTTATTGTAAAGCTTGCTGATATTATGGTTACACCATGTAGGTTTGTTTCTGTGGTTTTCCCTGCACTTGTTTCTAAAGGGTGCAGCTGCATCTAATCAACTGATTATATGCTGGTACAATATGGTGGTGTGTGTTCCTGTATACTAAATGGAATTATCTGGGTTTGGTGGGGATTTGAAGCTTGTCAATGTATCATTTAAGGGTAGGTAGTCAGTCTTAGAGACATTTCTAAAGGTAACTTAGAAGGGATCTCTGGTTTCAATTTTATTTTGAAGGAGATGGATTTTATGGTCAGACCTAACAAGTGAATGAGGATATACAGCGGTATATTGTGATAGTGCAAGAAATTTTAACAGATAGGTGATATATATATATATATAAAACAAACAATCTTGAAGAAGATTAAAAAATATATATTGGTGAGTTGTTAAAAAATACTAATACTGACACATAATTTTGATTAGAAGATATAAAATTGCACAGAATGTACAAGGAAAAGGTGCTGTTTTGGAAGAAGGGGTTGAATATATAAAACAGGTTAACCTTACAGGGAAGTTACAGGGAAGTAAGAAAATATTCAAAAGATGAAGAAAGGCAAGACATGACTGAGTAATCTTGAGATTCATTAATCTGATAGCTGAATAAGTGATGTAATCATTTTGGGTCACAAAGAAACAAGCCAAAGCCCTCACACACTGTCACTGTTCAGCAGCCTAATTATATCTATGAACTAAGGGAAGAGAAAGAAATATATACAGAAAATCAAACAATTGGGTAGAGCAAAAATACGCCATGCAAATAATAACTAGTAGTCAGGATCAAACCTAGGCCCTGAGATATGAAGAAGCAACATTAACCACTCTACAGGCATGCCATCCCAAAAGAAAAGGACTGGAAAGAGGACTGATGATCTACAAGGAGAAGATTACTAGGAGAAGGTAGGCAGGTTGTTCAGAACTAAGCAGAGGAAAGAAAAAAGTCAGAAGAACCTCCGCATGGAGTATAAGAGCAGAGGACAGAGGAATGTTAGGATGAGATTGTCAAAAAATGTACGGTGTGACCTGACACCATCATTACCTTGTAATATTGGGAAGGATTGATACAAGGATGATGAAAAAACAACTGCTGGCATTATCACTTGGAAGGGAAAGTTGTGAATTCTGAATGATTTGAACCAATACGAACTTTGCATGAATTTCAAAATCCAAATGCAAACTGTATGACAAATCACTTAAGCCACCCAATGTTCAAAGATCACTCATGAAAACAGATATTTCTTCCTTGATGTTGTTACTCATGTACTCAAGGCATAAACAATAACAGTAAAAAAGTGTAAAACACTGCATTAGGATGCTAGTTTAGTAAAGAGAGAACAAAAAACATGATCCAGCACACTGTAATTCAAAGCCAGGTAAACTATTTTGCTTAAAAATTCCCAGCAGACCTTCAGAGGATGCTTTTATTATCAGAAAATGCACTGAAGCCATACAGATTGTACCACTGTGGAAAGAAAATAGTCCAGCTACACCAAATATGAACCAAACCAGTACATCAAAGGAGAAATTGGGATTATACTCGCTAACATTGCTCATTATCCATTCTGGAAGTACAGTGGGTGGAAGTATCCCTGCAGGATGGTAACACCAGTCTTAGTATTTTTGCACCCCTTGTGTGTGGTACGTCTGTGCTTATAAAAGCACTGTTATCCTGCTCAAAATGTCAGTTTTTCTACAATGAAATCTATAAATTATAGTTCCTTCCAAATCAGTGAGATAAATGCAATACTAAGCATGCCACAACCATAAAAATTTGTAGGTAGCAAGCTACAAAGCATACATTTCCAAATGCAGAAAGTGTATCCCAAACAATGGAATCACCTTCCCTGAATTGTGAGGTGACAATGAATTCTCAAGGTGACTTTAAAACTTTTAATTTCTCATGCTTAACTGTAGATTCAGTACTGGTGGACCTTCTTGCTAAAGGCCAGACATTTGTTTCTACGTCTAAAGCCAACATTGTTGATTCAGTTATTGACTTGGGGTTATTTATCAGGAAACTGAATTTTAAAATTTTATTTAGCTAAGAGAACAATGTAAATAACCCATTCTATATAGCTAGCACATTTTGTCCACATATTCACCCTACTTTGTTACTGTATGAACAAATGTGTGAATTAGACCTGTATAATTTACTTGATATTCAAAGAAGAGGTACAGACAGGAATAATAATACAACAAAAGTGGAATGGCAAGCACTTAGGTTTTTACAGGAAGCACAAGTCAGGGTGATGCAGCCGGACAAGGGCGGAGGACTAGTTATAATGAATAACAATGATTATCAATTAAGAATGGAGAAAATCATACGAACCGACGCCTATAGAGAAGTGTCACATAACAAACTGAACATGGCCTATGGGAGGATTCAGTCACTAATAGAAGAACTGTTTATAGAGGCCAGACTTGATGTAGACATATATAATTACATTAGCATGCCAGCCCTGAGAATTCCGATCCTATTTGGGATCCCCAAAATCCATAAATGCATTAATGATCCCCCAATGAGACCTTTAGTGAATGCTAAGGGAAGTGTAACATACGTTTGTGCAAAATACATAGACTTTCAGTTGAAAAAAATATGTAATGTCACAGCCGCAGGTTTGTAAAGATTCCTGGTCATTTTTAGCAAACATCCAAAAGTTGAAGTTCAGACATAATCTGAACTTCTTGACAATTGACGTGAAGGATCTTTACACGTCTATCCCACATGTGGAAGGGATTGAATGGCTTAGATTGCTACTACATGAGCTAGGAGCTCCTAATGATGAAACTAGTCTCTTGACAGAAATGGTAGAACTGGTTTTGTCAAACAACTACATCACATTTGGTGGAAAATTCTATGCCCAAACAACAGGCATAGCCATGGGGTCACCATGCAGGGCTACTTTCGCTAATTTGATTATGGCATATTGGGAGAGGGAATTTGTGTTTAAGGTAACTAATATTATAAATAAAATTCAATTTTATACTAGTTACCTGGACGATATTTTTATACTGATAGATAGGAAAGTGAAAGAGGCGGAAAACCTAGTGTCCTACTTTAATAATGCAACTTAATTTTTAAAATTCACTTTCACATATAATTAAACTAATTGCCTATTTGGATGTCTTATTGATTAAAGACTTACATAAAAACAGCTATTTTGCAAACATCTATAGAAAAGACACATATTCTAATGCCTTCCTTCATTTTACTAGCTGCCACCCTTTGGTCCAAAGGAGGTCTGTAGTAAAAGAACAATTGGTCAGGGCTGCCCGCATGGTGACTAGAGAAGATGACTTTTCACGAGAATGTGATAGGTTAGGAAATATGTTCTCCAAAAGAGGATATCCCACCCAACTGATCAGGGAACTAACTGAGGAGGTGAAAGGGAAAGGATCGAGAGGCCTTTACCAACCCATCCTGTTTGATATACAGGAATTAAGTCAACAGGATTAGTGATAAAATCACAGAAAAAGCTTCTTTGGTCGGGGTTAACCTAATCACGAAGTTTAGTTTGGATGGTTATAACATCAGTGAGATCATCTATAAAAATTGGGAGATTATTAGATCAGATGCTGTATTGACCTGTAAACTGAAAGACCCCCTAAAGTAGTGCTTAGTAGGGGCAACAACCTTAAGTGTTTATTATCAAAAAAGAAAGAAAATAGGCAAAGGATAGTAAAAGTAGGTATGACTAGATGTGGCAGATGTATATATTGTCCATACATGGACATAGGGGAAAGATTCAACATCAGAGCGGTGGACTACATGACCCCACAGAGATTTGATTGTAATACAAAAGGTGTAGTTTATTTGGTGTATTGTCAGAATTGCCCTGTTTTCTACATAGGGAAAACAGACCGGAAATTTAAGGAAAGGGTGTATGAACATCTTTATAGCACCTGAACCTTGAAACAGGACAGCGCAATTGCTAAACATACCCTGGACTGTCCTACACATTCATTTAAATTTAGAGCAATAGACTCAGTTAAGGTGGATGAGATGAGAGGAGGTCCTAGCTCTTTGATGTTGGAAAAATTAGAGTTAATGTGGCAAATACGGACCAGAGCCTGCCAGTATCCAGGATTGAATGAATATTACTCAATCAAATGTATATTAAAACTGAAAAGTCTAGCAAGATAACAAAGATTAATAACTGAGGGGACACCTTACTTAGGGGTTGGGGACTAGGTTCAATATATATATACTTTTTCAGCAAACATATTTATATTAATTCTTGACATTTTTGATAGTTTCTATAGCATCATGATTGAATTTAAAATATTAATTTTTAACGTCTTTAGGACATATTTATTTATGTGTAGTCACACGTTTATGTGTAGTTGAAGGGGTTGTTATGTACATTTTTAACATTTGTAATATATTTGGAAGTTTAAGAGTTTTTTAACATTGGCATAGGATTTTATTTTAAAGTGTGAAACACTTTAGAACACCCGATTGCAGTGGGTTTGATTGATCATGATGCTGTCCAGTTTTTGGCGTTCATGTGGAATAAGTTATAGCAGAGCTTACTAAGTACAGTATTGTTGCTTTAAATGCAGACTCCACTACGTTGTGCTGTTACGTATACTTGTAACTGACTAGGTGGAGGTGAATCGTAACAATTAGCCAACAATGATAGAAATAGTTCAACTATTTTTTATGATTAAAGGACAAAAAAAATATATTTTTGGACATTGTGATTATCAAAAGAATGTTGGTTACTACCTGATTATGGATAGACAGGTAACATCAACTGTTTTATTTTAGTTTGCGAATGTATCAGTTGTAACAGACTGTATTCAACTAGTTATGTATCCAGCTAGCCATAAAGTTTTGAAATCATACTAAATTAAATATGAATTTAATGTTTTAGTGAAGGTTTGTTAGAAACTTAGTTTTAAAGCTGTTGTAGCAAAGTCCGGAATGTTGAGGTTATTGTCTGAAGCATTGCATTTGGAAAGGTGAATGTAAACAGGATTGCAGTACTGTTTGAAACTGAATTGCAAAGCTATCATATTGAAATGGTTGGTATCTATTTAATGAATTAATTGAAGGAGTGTTAATTAGGTATTGGCTAGTTTATTTAATGAGTGGCTTTACAATTGAAACTTTTTCTGAGGAAGTCTTACTATTCAGTGAGACGAAAAGCGCTTTACGTTATTCTTGCTGTTTGCTGTTTTTAAATAAAGAAGTGTTCGTATTGTGGACTTGGCTACTAAGTACGCCTTGGCTTTTTTGTGGGCTTGTGCTTGGCTGCTGGGACCTCCCTTTTGCTGCAGTAAGGAGTTTTTGGTTTGGCTTGTGCTTTTATTATGTCACAAAACTGTACTATCTTCCCATGCTGATGACCCTTGCAGCAGTATGATAAGAAATGTGAAAAAAATGTAATTTAGAAAGACTATTGCAAGGAGGAAGACATCTAAAATAGGATTTCTTGCATTATTTTGCTACTGCTGTAGTTCAGATTTGAGGGATCCAGTACTGGTCGCCATGTGTTACCGATCCTATAGGGCAACAAAATGTCCTCTAGTGCATTGTATATTTTTTTCTAACAACAGTAACACTTCTTCAGTTAGATGTAACTGTTGAATTAATGGAAATGTAACAGGCATTTGGGGATGTTTTGGTTCATCACCTCTAGAAATATTGCAGAGAACCCACCTATTTAAACAATCTGCTGTCAGCATTTGCTGTAATGTGAAAATGCTGACAGCAATAGGATGGGCAAATAGCTGCACAGGAGGAAAAGAAATGAGGAAGTAACTTGAACCTACGCTGGAGGAATGGAACTTCTTTTGTTTGTTATCTTGTGGTTTCCTATATTATCTCTGGGGATTCTTCTCTTTTCTAAAGAAAATGCCTGTTAAGAAATGCAAAATTCATGGTATATTTTGAAACAGAAGTATGAAGCACTTATTTTACAGTCCCAATTTTAACTTATTTCTCAGTTCTGTAAGGACTTCACATCTGTCTATTCAGAGAAGTTGTCAGGATTCAAAGGAGTCTCCAGAAGGTGTACCATAGCATCTTTCAGAACAGGCTGCATCCTGACTTTGATGTGACTTCTTATGGTTACTGCAGCTGCTGCTGACCTCATGGATACAACAAGCACATTTGAATAAATGTGTGCAACCCTACTGGTAGCGGAAACAAGTCAGAGTATCTCCCATTGCAGTAAGACAAAGGGAACAATTTGTGATGCCCTCTACTTATTTTAAGACCATTCCTTGATAGTATGCTATATAAAGGAAAATAACTTATGCCCTTGACCAATAAATATGTAGGACTGTACATCCTTGTGGCAAATCTATCAATCAGTTTGAGTTCCATAGCTAGTGGCAAGGTGACAATGACAGACAGCTGAATTCCTTTAAAACTTGGAGCTTGTTAAGGAAAATGTTAGCGTGATATAATTTACATCCAAAGAGCATACACAGAGCAATTTTTAGAACATTATAAAAATGTATCTAGACATATCCTTCTGATCCTGTAAAAAAAATCTTTCTCCCAATGAGTCCTCTACAACCAGCCTTACTGGGGCAGGATGTTGAGACCCTGGAGTTTTATGAAGAGCTTTGGTAAGATCTTAGAAGGATACTAACAGGGGATGCATAACCCAATCTTCATCCAGCTCTAGAAATTTCTATGACCTCTTTTTAGCAGAAGAAATACCTCTGATCATCCAGAGCCACAGAAGTCCCGCATTAGACTAGTGATTTTCACAACAGAAACATCTTCTAAGGGAATCAGGTTATAATGGTTGCTAGTCATCCATTAGTGTCCATACACTGGAGATATTCAGCTGGAGTATATCAGAAGTCTTCTTCTGAGAAGGGCACAGAAGAATGGCATGGAGCAATGAGGCTTCCATTTTTCTCTGAAGACGATATTAACAAGGAACTTAGTCATATTCAAAGATGCTGTAATGTATTATCATCAAGGAACCTGCACTGCAGAATTATAGAACCTGAAGCAGGAGTGTACACCACCTGTTGAACCACTTTGAAGTACTTCTCTGTAGAGAACAAATCATTCAGTGTTATTGCCTGTCTCAGCATCAGTATGTACACAAACCAGTTAGAAGGACTGACTGTCATCATTATGTAGCCAAATCACTTCTGCTGAATACCTGCAATGCCTATTTTATTTGTTAACAGGGTAACCTCACTGCACGTGTCCCTTCTCAGAGGCAACCAAGAAATGATTTCTGGGTAAGTGATTTGTTCAGTCACTCAGTAAGGAAATGGAGACTGAGAGACTAAAGCCTTAGTTTACAGGAAGCATCTTGTTAATAGTTTATAGCCTTAATCCTCACTGCTACCCACTAAACTAGTCACCACTCAGATCAAGTTCTTATTAGTTTAAAGGCCAGAATAATCTTAAAGATGGCTGTTTTCCTAACAGATGAAAGTTTGTCTATGATTGTTGTCAGTGAAAGCAACTTTGTTTTTTTTTTCCATCCTTGTTGATGGATACAGGTAATGTTTCTTTTTATTCATCTTTATTAGCTCATCATATTTTAAACAATGGCATACATACATATACAACAGAAAAGTGGACAAACCATATTAACATTTGTCATTATTTTCAAGCAGGATACATGTATGCTTATTTTTTAACATTTATCATTCACTTCATCATTATACTGCGATGGTGGTGCTGCGGTAGCGTTGTCGCCTCACAGTTAGACATTGCCCGTTCGATTCTCAGTTAGAGCATCTTCTGTGTGGCGACATGTGTGAATGGGCGTTCCTTCGTTGAAGGTTGTGCGTTAGGCCCGGCAAGCCAGCACGTAAAAATCTACTGCCAATCATTAGCGGACCGGAGTTCCGCTGTGGCGACCCCTAACCGGGAAAAGCCGAAAGACACAAACAAATCATTCACTTTATCATTATACAAATTGCTCAGTTCTTACCTTCCTTTAAACCTCACTCCTCCTCTTTCTGAACATTATTCTGCATGTACTAATCACACACAAATTACATTTACTTCTATGTAATTTGCTGTTTCTCTCCAGTTCGCCCTTTTCACTTTATTTGACAGATTGCAATTTTGAACGTACTATAAGTGGTCACATGACAGTTGCTCACAGCACTTGTTCATTGCCACTTGCTATAAATGGCATGTGGCCTAATATACAGCAGTGTAAGTAAACTTACAATAATATATGTTTGAATGATCACTGTTGCAGTAGCCTTAGCTTTATGGTTATATCCTGCATAGGATATAACAGCTAGCCAGCTTCCAAAGCTTCAATGCACCTTCCATGCACCCAAAATGTCAGGCAGCTCAAGCTGAACTGACCAGAAGACAGGCTTGGTGCCAAGCCCTTCAGAAGTTTCCTGCCAACAGAGAGAGGGAGGCTGAGTCCTAAAAGGACAGTGCAAGGAAGAACAAAAAATAATCACACCCTGGCATAAACAATGTATCAAAAAACAAGGGAGAATGGAGGGAGGGAGTGGCTACTACAGTAGTAATCATATGAACATTTACAGTTATGGTAAGTTTACTTACACAACTGTACTATGTTCATCATATCGATCACTGCTGCAACAGCCATAGCTTTATGGGTTGATTACTCTAGCTTACCACATATGGAAGTTGAAAGGAGAAGAGTCCAGGAGCCTGTGCAGAATGGTCCTTACAAGGCCTGACCTACATCTAAAGAAGGAATCAATATTATAGTGCTTTGTAAAAGTATGCAGAGGACTAAGCTGCACCTTATAGAATACTTCTAGAATCTAACCCTTTCCAAAAAAAAAGCTATAGATGAAGCACAAGCCCTGGTAGAGTGGGCCTTGAACCTGTCTGGAATAGTTTTGCTATACTGAATATAACTAAACATAATAGCCTCAGACAACCATTTGGAAAAAAATTGTTTTGACACAGGTTGTCCCTACTTTTTACCTTCACAGGAAATGGACAATTGATCTGACAATTTGAAAGATTTAGTTCTGTTAAGATAATATCTGAGTTGTCTGTGGACATACAAGGTATGGAGTATCCTTTAGCCTTCATTATTGGATTCAGGAAAGAAAACAGGGAGATGGATAGTTTGGCTTAAAGTAAACTTTGATACCACTTTAGGCATAAAATATGGATTAGTTTCCAAAGAAAGTCCTGTCATTGTGGAAATTGAGATAGGATTGATTCACCATAAGAGCTTGCAACTTATATACTCTTTTTGCAGAGGTCAGAGCAATCAATAAAACTATTTCCTTTGTTAAGAACCTTAAGTCAGCCAGGTTAGCTGGTTCAAAGGGAGCAAGTGTTAGCTCCTCTGATACAAAATTAAGATCCCAAGGACAGGTCACTGGTTTACTTGGAAAACTTTTATGCAAAACCCCTTTCAAAAACATTTTGACATGAGAATGAATTGAAAGGAGAGGATCCATGTGCAGACCTGCTGAAATGGCCAAAAAATTAACCTTGACAGAGGAGTAAGAAAGGCCATAGAACAGTAACTCACACAAATATTGTAAAACAAGAGAACAACAAGCCCCAAATGGGTGCCGGTTATGTTGTTGGCACAAAATAGAAGACCTTTCCTATTTGCTAATATATGATTTTCTAATACCAGGTTTTCTTGTCTCTATAAGTACTTACTGCATGTGCTCAGTAAACAGGTGCCTAAAATGAATTAAGGCCCTATCATTCTGGCAGTCAATTGAAATTGATTAGTGTTGGGGGATATCAAACACCCTTATTCTTGAGTGAGTAAATCCAGTCTGAGGAAGCTTGTGGTAACTGGCCCCGGTCATTTCCAAAAGAAGGGAGAATTATGCCTGCCTGAACCAGAAGGGAGTCATCACAATAATCTTGGGGGATTCTATCTGAATCTTCAGAAGTACCCTGGGTGTTAGTGGAAAGGGTGGATAAACATACAGGAACCTTTCTGTCCATGGAAAAGAAAAGGCATCTGTTTTCTATGCCTTTTTGCATGGAGTCCTGGAGCAGAATCTTGCCAGCTGATTGTTCAGAGAGGAGGCCAAGAGGTCTACTTGAAGAACTCCTGACAGATGAATCAGAACTTAGAAGACCCTCCTGATCAAGTTTCCATTTGTGATGGTCTGCCCTTGTCCTGCTCAGCTTGTATTTCACACAGTTTTGCTCTGATGGAATGTAGGATGGCTGTAGAGTGAGATTGTGCTATGAAGCTATATTCCTAGCTAAACTGGCTAGTCTGTGGAGGGAGTACAGCCTAGTTTCCCTTTGCTTGTTGATGTACCACATGCCTGTGGTATTGTCTGTTGCAACGTGAAGAGATCCTGGTGATGAATGACGATTCAGACAGTTGAGTGCCTTCATCAGGTCAAGCATTTCCTAGATACTTTTGTGCTTGCATTTGTACTTGGTATCCCACACCCCCTGCACTTCTGTCCCTCTTGAAAATGCTCTCCAAGCAAAGTCTGAGGTGATTCTGCTGACTGACTGCTTTGGAACAGGGAGGGAGAAAGTGAGACCTGGATTTAGGGATGTCTGTTGTCTCCATCAAGTGATTTCCTCTTCTGACAAACCCCAGTTCTGAGATCTGAAAAGACAAGGGGTGTTGGTGGTGGTGGGATCAAAAGGACTTCAGATACCATTGTATCTTTTTCATATGAAGTCTTGCAAGACAATCACAGAAGGCATGAGACCCAAAATCCTGATGTATTTCTTCACAGTGACTGAAGTCTGAGTGAAAAACACTATAAACAGATGAAGATATTGATCTATTTCTTTCCTGTGGAAGAAAAACCCTTTGAATTGTGGTGTCTAGTTGACATCCCAGGAACACAATCCTGTGAGAAGGTGTCAAGAAAGGCTTTTAAATGTTCTGTTAAAATCACAACTTGTTTAAGATCTCTCACCTGGCACTTTGAGAAAGAGTCTGCAAAGATAAGCAAGTCATCTGAATATGGAAAAATGTGGATACCTTGTAGCCTGCAATGAGCTATTATGGGAGATAGATGCTTTGTGAACACTCTTGGTGCAGTAAATAGTCCAAAGGGTAAGGGAGAGAACTGATATTGTGATCCAGTCACACAAAACCGTAAGAAACACCCGAAGTATGGATGAATATGAATGTGATGATAAGCATCTTTTAAATCTAGTGTTACCAGAAAACATGAATGAGGAAGAAGACGTTACAGGTTGTGAAGTTGACATAATTTTGAAATTGGGCACTATCCCAAAAAGGTTTAGAAAAGAAAGATCCAGAACTGGTCTCCAATCATTTTCTTTCTTTGGCACTAAAAACATCCTTGAATAAAACCCCTTTCCCACTTGGGAAGGGGTCACTGGTTCTATCATTCCCTGGGACAGCATGTGATGAAGGACAGGTAGAAATAAAATAATCTAGTATGTAGGATGAGGAATTAGTCCCTTGGAAGGAAAACTTTCTTCTCATTTCCAGAACCCATTTGTCTGAAACCATCTTTTGCCAAAGAGAAAAGTGGAAATTCAGACTTTTCTGGAAGAAAAAGGGAGTTGCCATGGTGGGGGGAGGGGGACAAAGTTTTTAAATAGTCATTCTGATTTATTGGATTGTCCTTGGTTTTGGAAGTTTCCAGAATTCTTGGAACTCCTTGTCATTTCTTCTTCTTAAACATCGGTTTACCTGCATTTTTTTTAGACTGTTTATTTTGGTTGTTACTAAAACTGGATGAGGAGTTAAAGAATCCCTTGGAAAATTTGGAAAAGGAGGGATGAAAAATCTTACAGATTCCTTGCATCAGCTTACCCCTTTCATCACACTTTTTTATCACCTCTGCAGCAGAGGGACCAAAAACTGAATCTACATCCAAAGCAGAATTTAAAATCTCATTTTAACATTGTCTGGAAGATTCTGAGAACACAGCCATGCAAACCTCCTCAAAATAGTACCAGTGGCCATAGCCCTTGAAGAAATAACAGCAGAGTCACACACACACACTGTATATAATGAGTAGTGACTTGAATAATAGAAGAAATTAAATTATTTAAAGCAGATTTTTACTCACAGGAAGAAACTGAAGGCAAGACATTCCTCATACTTCCGCAGTTAGTTAGGGCAAACCTTAACATGTGAGCCTGACAATTCAAAATTCTGAAAATCAAAGTTGCAGAAGCATAGATGTTTTTCCCATACCTGACAACTGTTTTCCCATCCTTAACAGAAATACTAGGATTGGAATTAACTAAGCATTTATCAGTAGAAGGATTAACTAAAACAATGTGTCTGGATCAGGTTTAAGAAGAGTGTATGAAAACCTAAAGGATTAAGGAACTTTACACATCCTATATCTTTTAGGGGTAGCTGTCTGACTGTCAGGAAAAATTGCAGGCAGTAATACACACATCCTCCAAAGCTGACAGAACTGAAGGAATGGGTGCAGGTTCTGGAAATCCTTTCTGTAACAGCTCATAGTATTTTATTATGGACTGAGAAACAATGTTTTCCTATTGGCACATTCTAGAAATAGAGTCAGAGAAAGATACCTCTTAACAGGGTTAGTCAGAAACTGAGCTGTCGTTTGAGTTTAAATCAGAAACCGGAGAAGAAAACACTGTATCTGTCTCTTCATCCTCCTGTCTGGATTCAGAAATTTGATTCTATTCAGGAACATTTTAAGCTACAAAGTATCTTCTTTCCGCACGGCTGTCTAGTAATTTAACTCATCTGGAAGCATGTATAAAATATTTTATTTCCACATTCCATCTTAAACCAGTTATCATCCAAAAAATCAACTAGTAACTAATGAAACTATCAGCTTATGAACAATGCAATCCAATAGATGCCCCCCTCCCAAAAAAAAATTCCTTAAGGTTTTTGACACCTTTTGGCATGGCAGTACTGCTAGAAATACATTATTAATCTGTCATTATTCTCATGTTCCTTTCCTGGCCTAGGAATGTTTTCCTCAATAATTCCCCTACAGAAAAAAGGATTTCCCTTGCAATTTGCCTGTTATCATCCCATGCCTATTCTATCTCCACCATCAAATAAATCTTTGTCCACACTGTTCTAATCCTGACTAAATGTATATGCCATCTCAGCAAACAGCAATGTGGCTTAGGAAAGGACACAGTACTCTGTCACTGTTACCAGTCTTGCAAAGCATGAGTTGTGGTAAATTAATTGGTGCCATCTTTATTTTTCTAACCAAAACACTTGACTCAGTTCAAGATCACAAGCTCCTAAATGAACAATTACATTATGGCCTCTCCTCTACTTTTCATGATTGAATAAGAAAGCTACACTTCAAACAGAACCTATCATCTGAAAATATGGGACTATTTCTCCTACTCTGACTCTGAGCCAGTTCTTATGGTTGTACCATAAGGCTCAGTACTGGGGGGCCATCTGTTTATACTACATTTATAAAAAAATGTCTGTATCACTTATCCTAGTATCAAAGCCATTTCCTGTGCCAATAGCATGATAATTTGGTTAACAAATTGCCTCCCCAAAACATCAAAGAGAAAATAAACTATCATCCCATGATCTATAACAACTCAGTGTCACTGCAACTTGATAAACTTTAATAACTGAAACTCTTCTGCACAACCAACTCTCACTACCCTTTCTCTAGCACTCAGGCTGTTTTCCTTGTCACAAGAATAAATCCTTCACTTGTTAAGTCTCTTCAAGAATGTGGGCTTTTGGCTAAAACCTTAACTGATTTTTGGAGTTTATCTTATTAAATGTCTATCAAAATAAAGGGTATGCTTGGAACCTGCTGCAGTTTCCATTCTCCTAAACATGAAAAGCTAAATTCACTCTAGTCAAAGGCAACATATTGCCAACGTTGCAATATGGCCAAGTGGTAGTTACAAGATGCTCTTTCTTCAGTTTTAAGAGACTATGGGCATGGCTAAATGAAATAGCCAGATTCATATTGATAATTGCCAAGCATAGTCATCAGTAAGGTCAGTCTTACTACCTACCTAAATGGCAAAACATCTTAAGAACTTTTTTTCTGAAGCATTCCTGCTCCCTTGGGTCATCACATAGTTTTAAGCCTTTCATCAGGAAGTTATACTTTTTCCTTATCAAACGAGCTTACCTTATTAACTTTATACCTTGCTCATTGGAATGCTTTACTCAGGCTTTTTTCTTTGAGGAACTCAAAAGTTAGGAATGCTTTGACACTATCCATTACCTACTTAGCAACAATATACACACACACACACACACACACACACACACACACACACACACACACACATCTGTCTATCTATATATATATATATATATATATATATATATATATATATATATATATATATATATGACATCTTATATATATAATGTGTGTGTGCCGAAGTACAGTAGACCCATAGATATATATATATACACACACACACACACACACACACACACACACACACACACACACACACACACACACACACACACACACACACACACACTCATATACACTCACACACATATCTGTCTATCTATATATATATATATATATATATATATATATATATATATATATATGACGTCTTATATATATAATGTGTGTGTGTGTGTGTGTATATATATATATATATATATATATATATGTATATGGGTCTACTGTACTTCGGCACTGCACCTGTCAAAAACAAGCTCTAAGCTCCAAACTCTTTTTGTTTGTGCTCTTGGCTGCTGGGACAAACATGACCTAATACTTGCTTGTGTCACTTGATAGCCTTAACCTGTGAGTATTGTGTTTTAGTTTATGATGTTAACTGTTGTATGTATAAAGTAAATGCATACAACCAGTTCTCTTACTTGGTGTTAGACCTGCCTACAAGGGTCAAAACACAATTAACGTTACAAATCAGCTTGGAGCTTGTTTTTGACCGGTGCCGTGACCAGTTTATATCTGGTGGACTTGCACCTCTTGTCTTTGCCCTCTTTTATTGGGTCAACCATGACCTGAAGTTTAAATTCAGGGGTTTGATGTTGCTTGTCTGTGTCTGTCAGTATTGCATGACAGTTTTACTTGTAGGTACTGCCTTTTAGGTTTTTAATTTAAATTTTTATGCTCAATTGTTTCATGCTTAAAGGCAAAAGCATGCTATCCGTCCCTTTTTACACTGAGTTGTGACTGGTTCACAGCGGACGGACTTGTGATTTTAAACCTAGACCTGTTAGGCATACCTAATGTTTTAATGCTTTTAACAATTGGTGCGATATTTTATTTGTGGATGTTTACGACTAAACAGGCATGTCTGCAGCACGTTTCTTTCATACTGGGTTGTGACCTACTCTTAGGGAGTAAAACACATCTTCACATGAAAGTTAGTTTGAAATGCATGAAAGTTTTTTGCAGGCATTGCATTTTAGCTTAGTGATTGAAACTGTGTCATGCATAAGGTGAATGCAAGCAGTCATTTTTGCTTATATTATACTATATTATATTGTGTTGTGATTTGCTCATAAAGGGGCGGGCTTGTGGCCCCTGACCTAGAGCTGTTTAGCATACTTAATGAATTGATATTTTTAACCAATGGTGTGCCATTTGATTTAATTGTGGAAGTTATAAAAAGGGGCATGTGTATTAGTACTTTGTCTGAAGAAGTCTTGGGATTGCCTGAGACGAAAAGCGCTTTACAAATAAACGGTTCAAACTGCCTGATTTGTGGTGTGGTGACTTGCGTTACTCAGCTTGTTTTTTTGCCTTTGTTTGTGAGCTTTCCTAGTTTGTGCTTGCTTTTATACGTGATTCTACCTGGATTTATCACTCCTGGTGCATGTTTTTTTTCTTATTCATTTGTGGATAATACACCCAAAATGAACATGAGCAGTTCCAACGTTGTTCCTTCTTCAAGTAATATGAACTTGACACGACTAATCTCACTATGTTTGCTTCAGTATGTTTGCTTCTTGAAGAATTAGGCTCTGTCAACACACTTGGACATTCAAATGAGATATGGAGTCATGATTTATGGCAGCAGTATAAAAAAAAGTTAGATGTCTTTGAGGACAAAATCCAACAACTAAAATGCTTACAGTGGCAGCGACTCAGCTTTAATGTGTACGTAAAATATAAAATCGTACCAAAAGGTCTGTGTGTTCTTAAGATGCCCACATACCGTAGTAAGTACTCTGAGTTACTAAATTGCTGGTAGCTTATTAATTTAAGTTGTTCACTACAGTATATGGAATTAATGAACACTTTTTGAGGAAATTGTTCACTTGTTGAAGCAGGATATTCAACAGTTACATGCAAATGTAATTGTTAATATTAAGCTGAATGCTCATTCTGCATTATTATATAAGGTCTTAGACAGATTTAAAGCATATGAACAGTGTTTGATTCAAACAAATAAACAGAAATTATTTAGAGACTTTAATGACTTTAAAAATGGTGTGGTCTTTGGGCCAATGAGAAGAAAGATAGACACCCATGCCCGCAGAAACAGAATGATAAACCAGCCGAGGTGTAACAAAGTTCATTACAATGTTCTTCAGGAAGAGTTAAAGGGCAGAGTCAACCAATAATGGTGGAGCATGATGTCTAACACCCCTTAGAGCAAGCTCGAACATTAGTTGATTCTAATATTATGTCAGCCTTAGTTCCATGGATTTTTCAAGTCTTCAGCAAGATCCGCTTCCCCAACAAAAGAAGAACAATATGAATGGAAAACGAGCCAATCAGTGATCAATGACATGTAATCAGACCAGAATGTAAATATTTTGCAACTGATTGTATTCATTTTATCACAGCATATACTGACTGATAATGAATTGAATGTTTTAAATAAAGGGCTAACTTTTGCCCCTGCTATCATGTTAGATATAGCACAGACATTGACTGAATTTAATTATTTTGTCAGATCTTTAAATGTAAGGTTGCTGTATGGGGGAAATAGTAAACATCTAGCTGAAACATCTAAAATGAGAAGTACTTTCACACCACCTTGTAATCCATTGATTGCTGCTTTTGAAAAAGCTGTTGAAAATGACATTCATAATTTGTATCAATCTAAAGATGTTAAGTGTCATTTCATAGGTTCATAGGTTCATAGGTTGGTACTAGGCTATCAGCCCTAGGGCCTATACAAGCCTAGCTATAGCAATTCCCTGGCTATTTCTTCCCACATTATTTACTTTCCTTTACTAGGAAAGCTCACAAACAAAGGTTAAATTTTAATTTAACATTCGAACAAAAGCAAGCTCTAGATGACTTAGTTAAAAATTCACATATTGTCATTAAGAATGCTGACAAGGGGGGGGTGGGATAGTCGTAATGGATAAAAAAATATTTGTTCAGCAGATGCTAAGTATGCTTGACACATAAGATTATTGTTAAAAATGTAGAAATGTGTTTACAAGATATGCACTATCAGGGACAAATTGACATGCAGTTATTACATTATTTACAAACCCCATCATCATCTTTTCCATTCATACATGGACTACTCAAGTTGCATAAATCTACAATGCGCTCACTGATGCTTCAGATAGTATCGGCCAGTGGGTGGGTAATAGAACCTATTTCAAAGTACTTGAATGTGCTGTTAAAAAGATGTTTGTTAGATTCAGGAACTATAATAAAAGAGACCATGGATTTTTTACAGCAGTTATATACATTCCTCTGGATTCTCAAAAGCTTGCACGGTGTGCAAGATCGGTGTGGGAGCTCAAGCAGGCAATATGTCTGCTGTGCAATCCAGGAACAGCCTGCAGGGGTGTGCACGAGAGCTCCTGTACTAATCCTGCATGGACAAAGCCCTTGTATGCAAATCACCCCATTTGTAGGAGAAATCCATGCAAATGAGGTGAATTTGTGATCCAGGAAGCTTGCAACTGTCCATGCAGGACTACTGCAATCAGTAGAAATGCACTTGGTTAGTAACCTAGTACATTTCTGCAAAATCCAAAATGGAGCTATGACAGCCCCAAATAAAGGCTGCATATCATGTAATAAGCATGCCAATGGCCAAGTATAAGGCCATTGGCATTGCAAACAGTATAAAAATTTAAAAAATCAACTTTTATTTCTTATTAGCCAATCTCGGCTGTTTAAGTGTAGGGCAGCGGCGCACAAACGGGATTGGGGGAAAATAACAAAATGAACCTAAATTAAGCATTCTAACTAAAATCAGTATTCTGCCATGCAAGTTAATGACAGGCAGAAGACAACCTGGCCAGTGAGTAGTGGTTGCTAATGGGGGAGGCTCAGTATGAGACATGTAACTATGCATTAGCAGACAATCCTATGCAAATGAGGGGAAGGATAGTGAATCCCAGTTTTCCCCATGATGTGATTCAGGTCCCAACAGTGTAAGAGTAGGAATAGCTTGGTGCAAGCCTAGGAGGTAGGTGACATCATGGTGAGGTGTGTCAGGCATACTGTAAGTGGACTGGAGCCCTGTGGTTCGGGGTTGCTCCTAGCTTAGCACAGTTAAGCTAGGGAGTGTGTCTAAACCTGCCTGCCTAGCAGTCTTTACAAAGCCTAAGCTGGTGTGCACGCCACACGCTGGGTTGTACAGGAAGAAAAAAGAAGTTAAACCAGGAAATAGCAGCAGTGTGCACATTTGAGCACTCTGCATGGTGTGCACATGGGCTTAAACAGGAAGGCAATAGGAAGGGAAAACAGCAGTAGGAAGGTAATCAAGGAGAACTAGCTTAGCTGGCAGGTGAAATGTATCAGAATCAGTGAATTACACAGGCAGCAGACCAGTCCAGCCCAGAACACTACTATAAACTAAGCAAACACCTTCCCCTCTGGTTTTTCCCACACTCTACACCACCAGTGTATACAAGTGGGGAAATTTTAACTAACAAACCTACAAAATGAGAAGGGCTGCAGCAGGCAACATAGAACAACATGTGCAAGAGGCTGAGGGTGGTGAGGATGTGAATGCTGCTGAACAACCCACAGTGAGGAGACAGAGAAGAATGTACAGACCCAGGGTAACCTACCAGGGCCTACATGAGCTGGAGATAGTGGACTGCTATAGGGTGGACAGAGACCTCCTACAGCAATGTGTTGAGCTGTGCCGGCCACACCTGTCACACCAAACTGACCAAAAGGAACCCATCCCAGTGGATACCAAGGTATGTGTAGGCCTAGGTATACTAGCCACAGGTATCTCCCAAAGCACAACTGGGGATATCATGGGGATCTCACAGGCATCAGCATCCAGAGTATTCCACCAGTTCCTGGATGCCATATCAGCACATGCGAGTGAGTATGTATATTTCCTCAACACCCATGAGGTGTTGACCAGCAATATGCATCTCTTCCACCAAATAGCAGAATACCCTGGGGTAGTGGGTGCTATAGACTGCATGCACATATGCATTAAAGCACCACCTGGTGAGCAGGGTAGGGCCTACATCAACCACAGGGGCATCCCCTCCATCAACTGCCAGGTCGTATGTGATGCCCAGGGCATTATAATGAATGTGTGTGCAGGATGTCTTGGAAGCTGTGACGATTCCCACATATGGCATCTGACGCAGCTGTACCAGAGATTTGCCAATGGGGACATCCCCTATGGCCACCTAGTGAGGGATGCTGGGTACACACTGGAGCCCTGGCTGATGACACCCATAAGAAATGCACACACACCTGAACAGCAACACCATAACGAGGCACATGCACAGGCCAGGCATATAACAGAGCATGTGTTTGGGATGCTCAGGTCATAGTTCCAGTGTCTGGACACATCCGGTGGAGCCTTGCATTATTCACCAGCTACATGTACCCAAATTGTTATGGTATGTGCTATGCTACACAATATGATCCTGCAGAAACAGCTGCAGCAGGAACAGCATAGGGCAAGGCCACAAATCTCCCCACCATTGCCAAGGCCTGCACAGGCACAGAGTGACCTGGAGGAGGAACAACCTGAGCCTGCCCCATTAGGCAAAAGCAGGCGTGTTCAGTATGCCCAGGCCTTGACAAAGAGGCAACGCATAGCACATGCACTGACACAGTAGGGACCCAGGGAATGACACCTCTCTCTGACTCACATATACAGTAAAAGGGATGCCATACATGACACTACCTGTCAACCATGTATAGGAAGTGTACTATGTGCATCCGACATAGGCAGCCCACCAGCACCATCTGCAAATCTGGCAATCCCACAAGGTAAGTCAATCAACTTACCAATTGTCATATGGAGTAGAATGTATCGTTATGTGTAGCTATGGTATGGATGTGAGCATGCAAGGGAATTGGGTAGCTGAATGTTATGGCAGCAGACAGTAGACGCCCATAGTGGCACCATGACATCTGTAACACATACTGGAGTCACTATAGTAAACAGTACTATACAGGGTGACAAAACCCACTGCAGGAAATGTACTGAGTGATATGTGTGTCCATATGACCCACACATGCCAGTCAGGACAGTTCACATATCCAACAACAGTGTCAACCAGTAGGACAGGTGTAGACAAACCCAAACAGAGCCCGTGCCATGGCCCCAGAATGATGGCTATGATTAACCTCCCCCCCAAGGCCTACACAGACAGAACACAGCAGGGAAGGTAGTGGGATGTTAGTTCTGAAGGGTAGGAAGTCAGACAATAATATATAGGGCAACCAAAGCCACGATCTGTAGTACACTGGTATGCCTCTAGCCAGCTAGATAGGTAAGACTACAGACTGAAATGGAGTACCTGACATACCAGTACAGCCCCATCAAATGTGTACGTGTCAGGTGTGCCCCCCATCCTATGTAGACATATAGTAACAGTTAGGTGTGCCCCCCCATCCTGTGTAGAAATGTAGAAATAGTCAGGTGTGCCCTCCTTCCAACCTACATAGAAATATAGTAACAGTCAAGTGTGACCCCCGAATCCTATGTAGAGATGCAGAAACAGTCAGGTATGCCCCCCCCCACTATGCAGAAATGTAACAGTCAATGCCAAATGATTGATGGATACCCTGCAGAGATAGCATACTACCTGTCGGTGTACAACACAAAGGTCAGCACTGCAGTACAAACTACCTGGACTTGACCCACACATGCAATACAAACAGCCATACTGGGCATGCTCATACACTTAGAGAAATGAAGGCAATGTAAGGCAACAACATATTGAAAGGTCATACTGGGCATGCTCACACACGAACACATGAAGGCCATGTCTGCAAACACCAGTGGACCAGACATATCTGGCAGTCGCAATTGTTAGTGCAGACACTCATCAGTATGCACCACTCATGCCTTGCACACACAGTGGATAGGAATACAGACATGTATGTAAGGACAACACACTATAATAAGCCAAAAGTAGACAGACATAGATGTGTGGAAGAGGGTGACTGTGACATTGAGCCATACAGGCCTGTCCCACCCAGCACACAGCCAAAGGGTCCCAAACACATGAGGTGGAGATGTCACTCACTGCAGATACTAGCCACCAGTATCTGTCAGCATTACAGACCATGTGGTGCATATGCCAGCTGTGCAACATGACTGTACAAGGAAGTAGTCATCTGGCAACTGTATACATATACCTGTGAAATATAACCCTGTATGTGGCCGCATGTGGCCAGAGCCAGCCTTTGGTCAACTGGTGCCCTATGCAAAAGATCTCCACAGCACCCACCCAGCACCACAGTGTGCCCCCATCCTGGTCCACCTACACCATCCAGATTACTGGAAAAGCACCCCTGCTAGAGCGGAGCCCCAGGTGGCCACCTAGTTGGCTTATGCCTCAGGCTGGCTATGCATGTGGCATGTCAACCCCTACATGAATGGGTAATGGCCCATGCACACACACTGCCCTCCCCATAGCCATACTATGACAAGCCCGCTGAGGTCATCCAATGTGAAATACACCTTTGGGAGAGTTGTAGCCTAGTAATCTCCATGGCATGTCCCATCACTGCGTACTGCTGTAGTGTGATAAGCTAGTTAAGTAGGACTTTGAATCCCAGACTTGGCAACTGTGTGTGAGTGTTTGTGTGTCTGTCTGTGGAGAGAGCAATGCTTTTTAGGCTAGCCACACTCCCCAAAATTCAAATGCTCAACCTTTGTAAGGTAGCTCATGTCATCTACCTAGTAATACACCTCTGGAAAACTGTAGTCCAGTAATCTCTGTAGCGCATCCTGTAACTGCATACCGCTGTAGTGTGATAGACTAGTTAGGTAGGAGTTCTATT
This sequence comes from Protopterus annectens, assembly GCF_019279795.1. Taxonomy (NCBI): domain Eukaryota; kingdom Metazoa; phylum Chordata; order Ceratodontiformes; family Protopteridae; genus Protopterus; species Protopterus annectens. The sequence goes on from NC_056726.1 coordinate 1,684,992,946, forward strand.
CCTAGACATGGCAAATGTTTGTCTGTCTGTGTAGAGAGCAATGCTTTTTAGGCTAGTCACACTCCCCACAAACCAAATGCTCAACCTTTGCAAGGCAGCTGATGTCATCCAACTAGTAATACACCTCTGGGATACTGTAGCCCAGTGATCTCCGTAATGCATCCTGTAACTGTGTCCCACTGTAGTGTGATAAATTACATAGGTAGGTGTTCTATTCCCAGACATGGCAAGTGTGGATGTGTGTTTGTGTGTGTTCCTTTGTCAGTGTGGAGAGCAATGCTTTTGAGTCCATTCACAGACACTACAACCTCTAATGGTCCACTTTGACAAGTGTGCTGATGTCGTCAACTGTGAAATACACCTTTGGGGAAGTGAGAGGCCAGTAATCTCTGTGGCAAATGCCGTAACTGTGTACTGCTATAGTGTGATATACTAGTTAAGTAGGAGTTCTAACCCCAGCCTTGGAAACAGTGTGTGTGTCTGACTCTGTGTAGAAAGCAATGCTTTATGGGGTAGGCACACCCCCCTAAAATTTAAATGCTTTACCTTGGTAAGGCTGCTGATGTCATCCACCCCGAAGTACACCTCTGGGAAGGGTGTAGCCCAGTAATCCCTGTAGCATGTGCCATAACTGCATACTGCTGTAGTATGATTCAGAACTCTGGTAGGGGTCTATACCCACCCATGGCAGTTCTGGATGTTTTGTGTGTGTTCCACTGTCTGTGTAGGGAAGAATGCATTTTAGGTTAGTCACCCTCAGTACATGTCAATGCCCTACTTTGGCAATCCTGCTGATGTCAGCCAATGTGATATACACCTTTGGGGAAAGAGTACTGCAGTAATCACCATAGTGCATAATATAATTGCATAGGGCTGTAGTGTAATAAACTAGGTAGGGGTTCTACTCCCGGACATGACAGGTGAGTGTGTGTGTGTGTGTGTGTGTGTGTGTGTGTGTTTGTACCTCGTATCCTTTGTGGAGGAGGGTGTGCGTTGTGACATCTGGGCCAAATGTGTAGTGGGTTTTGCAATTTTCTTATATGGTGGCCCTAGTACATATCACAGTGTCCACTGTACAGGGAAAACAGCTGTGAAATAGCTGAAAGGTTGGGGTGCATATCCATACCCATACATGTGACATCAAGGCCAGGCAATCACAGTTAGCAACACCAGTATTACCCAGAGCACACTCTTAACCCATGTCTCATACACACACACACACACACACACACACACACACACACACACACACACACACACACACACACACACACATGGTGAGGCAACAGCCAAGATGTGTGTAGTACACTGCATATTGGTGACTGATAGTAACTATGGTGTGAATGCAGTGGCCTACAGAGGCCATGGCACCCTGTGCATCAGTACGATAGGCACATAATTGCATACAGTGCACCTTCAGTATGTTTCCCACTGGATGCCTGCAACAACTGTGGTTCCATCAAATGTGAGCCACAAAGGACATACCATGCCTTACACACATGCCCTGTATGGACAGATGCCACTGACACCAGGGAATACCTGTAGCATGCTATCAATGTAGGTGCAGGGTCAACCTGCTGTCCATTACCTGGCCCCGCTACATGAGGGTGAGACTGTCACATCTGATGATAACAATCTGTGTACAAAACATGGGCCAGACAAACCAGGTACACTTCCACATGCCACTGTATATGAATGTGGGACGTGTGTACATCCCAAACACCATCCATGTCATGGTGTATAGAACACATACATGCCAAGCATTGCACAGCACTGGCCACGCACAATAGTAACCCAGGTAACTGGATGGTGAATACTATACCCACCTGTGTGGTCCATTCCAGACACTACACCCCTTGGCATAATGCAGACCATTTTCATGTGGCCTGATGCCAAGGTATACCCCTCTCCTAGCCTTGTACAGCCATCTGGCACCATCAACCACTACACACCCATGAAGCAATGCACACATGCATGCCAGTACTAGCACCCTGTGTCTGTGTGTTTGGTGTATGATGCTTCTGACCACATTCACACCCAGTACCACCCCCATTGGCATTCTGAAGCATGCTGTCTAATGTCAGATGCCGTCACATACCCTTTGACCATAGATCCCCAGGATAACCCCTGTGGGCCAATTGATACCTATGCATTACTAAATTGTGGCAAGGTAACTGGTTAGGAGGTGTATTCATTACCCTGCCAAGTGTGGCAATGTGTATAAGTCCCTTACAGTGTGTGGCTGTGTTGAGGCTGACACCTGTTCATGTGGACAGGCTTGTGTGCTATACCTATGGTATCACAACAGTGTTGCAGATGTCAATCACCAGCACATATACATCTGGACAACTCACCAACATGTAAGCTATGTGGCGCATGCAATAACTGAATACACATGTGGTAGCTGTGCATAGTCAGTCAGGTGTTTGAAACCCAATAATGGTAGGTATGTGAAACAAACATGCTTAAGTTTTACTCACCAACACCTTCCCTGACATACTTTGTCTCTCTCTGTCCTGCCCACACCCTCTCTGGTGGATGTGGGATGTACACCTGCTTTGCTAGGCAGCAGCTTGTGTTTTGTAAGTGATGGTCATAATCAGCTGATGGCCTCTGCACCAGTTGCAGTCCTCCTCTAGCTGAGTGCATGTGGAACAGATGTGGTAACACTCCCATAGCCAATTGCATGGAAACACACTCCATTATCTAGGAACATCATTTTTGGTGTTGGCCATTTACATCCAATGTGGGCAGAAGCTAGATCTGTCGTTTGGCGAACAGCATCTCAGATGGATTGGGGATTTACCTCTAACAACTTACACTGTGGAAACAGGGCAACACGCAGGAGGGGGATGTGCCTGACCTGACTACAGACTGTAAGTACTGCTATACTGCATGTGAAGTAATGTTGCTTTAACAGTGCGTGTGTGGATATGGCTGTCCTACATGTTGTAATACCTGCCATGTCAGTACTATGTTTATGAGAAATCTGCATCTGCAGGGTCTTCTGCAGACTGGACAGTGTGTTGTGCCCTTGGTGTCATGTGTTACCTACAGAGCATGTAACTGTGAACTGCAGAAGGTAGTGTGAGGATTGCAGTCTGTAGATGGTGAAAGCCGTGACAGTTACTGACGTCATATCCCTCATAGGACACATGTTGCATCAAACCCTGTTACAACTACATGTGTGAGGTTATCACAGCAACATGGCAATATTGGCCCTGTGTATGTGCTACCAGCCACAACTCTGTCAACCTTTGTACATATGTTGTGCATTAAGAGGTGCATATGTGCTGTACACCATCATTAGTGTCATCATATATGATAGCAAGCCAGGGAGATATCAGACTGCTACACATGTTATGTACAGTACGGGTAATATTTGACGACATTACCAGGACATTCCGTGGTCATTTGTACAGTACTGAGGTCTGTGTAATTATGGTGAATGTCGAGAGTGGGTGTATTGTGAACATGTTCTTTAGCCTGTGTACAGACTGTGGTAGATGTCATTGTTATAGGTTCCATCCTATCTGATGTTACATGCTGCTCCACTGTATGTTACTGTATTGGTTTACATATTTGTAGGGCCATACACACACTTGTCCCATACCACAGATAGACAGCAGACCACACCGTGTAGCAGCCCAGTATATGTAGGGTTAGTCTGTGAGTGGCACATATGAGGATGGTGTTGAACAGATAGTCCATATACTGTAATTTTATGCTAGCTTACCATCTGTGGCTGTGTTCACATTGGATGTGATTATGCACCTTCACACAGGTGCATCTTACCCTGTGGTGTGACATGCCTGCAGAGCCTGCTATATATGCAGGAAATGTCCATTCCCCCATAGGAGATGTTGGCCAGTGTTGAGCCAGTCTGCCTGTAGCCTGCACAGTGCATTGTTTCATGTCTAGCAGCTTAGTGTATTTATCCAGTGAGATGTCATGTGGAGATACTTGCCAAATGTACTGCTGCCGGGTCACCCTTAACAGTCCTGTATGTCAGACAGAGCAGTGGGATGCTGTACAGATGTATGTCACTATCTAATGGGTAGTATGTGGCCATGGCACCCCTGTACCAGTTATTATTGTGTGTCAGGCTAGACAGGGGTGTGTGAATGCATAACCTATGGTGGCATATGTATACCAGTCGTTATGTGTTATACCCATCTACATGGCTGTTAACATCCATATTGTCATGCATGGTACACATCTTTAGCACTAAGGGGTACTGTGTATACCTCCATTCTGTAAAGAGTGTTTCAGAATGTCCATATATATTGGCCAATATCTGTGCTACAGTCCATGGGAGCATTATGTGCTAGGAGTGGTACTTTACCAGGATGCCCTTAGCACACATGTGGAAAGCAGATATGACCTCCCACACACACCATGTCTGTGAAGACCATCCCAATTACAATAGCAATAGTCTACCAATATACCTGCTATACATACCTGACATCCACTTGCATTATGACGTTGGGAAGGTCTACACTCCATGTCCAGGACATGTGGTGAGAACATCTGTACATATAATAATCCAGATATATATATATATATATATATATATATATATATATATATATATGTATATATGATTGCACATATACATATCGACATATATAGATGGGTATGTATATGTACATAGATATACATATACACACCCAGATATATACTTATACAGAGCAATATATGTCTACACATATACAGATAGTGATAGATATGCACATAAACGTATGGATATCTACAGATATATCAACAGTAGTAGGTATAGCGGTATAGATATGTATGCACATATAGTCATAGATATATATATATATATATATATATATATATATATATATATATATATATATATATATATACCGACATAATTAGGCATATCTGTACACATAGGATGTTCCTACATATATAGCTATATACACATCTATCTATATGTACATATATGTATACCTATATATACATATATGTATAGATATGTACACATATGTACATAGGAAGAGGTGTACACATGGCCATATATATGTAGCACTATACAGGTGTGTATACAGACATATGTATGTGTATACCTGTGTATGTACATGTAGACATCTATACACCTATATGTATACAACCATATACCTGTCTTGAGTAAACGTCATGGTTGTGTATACCCTCCCACATGTATCCCACCGTATGTATCTGCTATGTGTACATTATGATAAAACAACATATGTGATGCAACAGTCATATTAATGACAAGGACTACACAATCTAGGATGTAAAGGCAAGTGTTCAATACCACTCAATTTTGGTAATATCAGCTATATTGGTAACACAACAGCTGTTCTTACAGTGGTCATGGCATAGCGGTCATGTGTTGTGACTTTAGTGTAAAGGGCTCTGAGTTCATGACCTGCAAGGGCTGCTCATTTTGTTGCTGGCCAGAACAAGGTCTGTTGGATACAAAGAGGTTAAGGCAGTGTTTGTGCAATGTAGGCCACACAGTTCAGTATCACAACATTGCTAGGTAAGGGTCTAGTCCCAGTGTTGGCAAGTAACAGTGTGTGTGTGTGTGTATGTGGATGGGTCTACATCAGGTTTCAGGGTATACACGCCTCAGTGGGCCACCTGTCCATGTGGCACAGGCAGTACCCGGTATAGTAACCTGTGAAATGTGTTTGACTGTACCCCAGGTATGTCACTGCCATGGTGTTAGCACAGTGACATACCCCATTGTGCAATATGACTGCAGACCATTCTCGTACTGACAAATGTACACCTGCAACACACTTGCATATTAGTTTAGAGATCCCAACCAAGTGGTGTTACAGCTAGAAGGCATAATTTCTGGATGGCTACACTACCTGCCAATTATGCCTTACATTCTACACCCTACAACATGTTACACTGCAGGATTGTGGTACACTGGTGTACAGTCACCCTGTGCATCAGAACTATATCAACCTGTCCCTGTATCGATGGTATGGATGATACGGATGGGGCACAGGTATCATCATATGCACAGGGCATCCTCGTGCTGACACATGTACACCTACAACACTCTTGCATATCAGTTTAGAGACCACAACCAAGCAGTGTTACTAACAGCTAGAAGGCATCATTGCTGGACGGCTACAATACCTGCCAATTATGCCTCATACTCTACACCCTACAAGATGTTACACTGCAGGACTGTGGTACACAGGTGTACAGTCACCATGTGCATCAGAACCATATCAGCTTGTCCCTGTATCGATGGTATGGATGACGGGGATGGGGCATAGGTATCATCATATGCACAGGGCATCCTCATGCTGACACATGTACACCTACAACACACTTGCATATCAGTTTAGAGACCACAACCAAGCAGTGTTACTAACAGCTAGAAGGCATCATTTCTGGATGGCTACACTACCTGCCAATTATGCCTCACACTCTACACCTACAACATGTTACACTGCACTGGTACACTGGTGACAGTCACTGTGAGCATCAGAACCATATCAGCCTGTCCCTGCATCGATGGTATGGATGACAGGAATGGGGCACAGGTATCATCATATGAACAGGGAGTGGTGTTGGTCTGCCAGAGGCCGAGGGTGGGCCATACATTTGACACCATGTGTGTGGATGAGGGGTGTATTCTGCGGAGCTGGCTGAGGTGATGTGGTGTGTGTAGGTATGAGGTGCCCTAGGTGTGTTTGCATAGTGTGTGCGTATGCATGCACACAGGGCTTCCTTGTGGCTGACCTACACATATGTTTATGGACAGCTGCAGACCAACCTGGCAGGGTGTGCAGTTCACTGCCTCTGGCCATGGACATCTGGACTGTCCCTGCCAGGGGTTCCGTGGGCACGTGCAGGTACAGGCGTTGAGTTGCTACTCTCACCTGCTGATGGCATTTGTCTGCTGGTACCACATCCCTCCTGGGACTGCCCAGGACCACATGCACGTGGCCTGCTGTGGTGTGGTGTGTACAGCAAACCCCGCACACTGTCAGGGCTTCTACTGTCACTACGAGAGCCCCTTAGTGTCCTAGCACACCCACACTGAGTGCCAGTTGTTGGTGTTGCTGGGCCATGTCCACATGGGCATCACCGCATCCCCACCACATGTCGAAGCATGGCCACACCATGACTGATGATGGCCATCAGCTCATCATGCCATATATTTGCTTGCTCTTTTGAAGCACGGATGGCAGCCATCACTTCATGGAGGTTGTCACCTACAGTAGCAAGTGCAGCCCTCTGCAGCCTAAGGCCCTGTCTGGTGTAATGCTCAATATGTGCCTGCACTGCCATTACAGCCTGGAACATGTGTCTGCTGGTTGCAGCCATGTTGCCTATGCCAGGGGCATGATGTCCAGCGGCCCTACCATGAGCAGCCTGGGACATCTGCCTATCTGGCAGACTGATGGACATCCAGCTATTCCTGCTGCAACTGGACATGGTAGGCATGGTTACCACACATTCCTGTGCACAGCCACTGAACGCCAGCTGTCTCTCTTCTATGGCCACTGGTGCTGGGGTGTGTATAGGCACTGTAACTGTGTGTGGGGGTGGGGTGGCTAAAAGAGGGATGTCAAATGTTGGCACAGTGTTGGCCCCTGACAACCTCACCATTATCATCATCATCATCATCAGTGTCTGTATGGACACCTACATCAGATTGGGTGCAGAAGGGACCCTGACCCATCTCGCCACCTGTGGGGGAAAACAATAACCTCACTTTAAAACCTGTACAGCATTGTTTAACAGTACACACACACACATCTTCATACTACCTACCTGTCCAGGCCTTTACAGACAGTCCCACATATATGTCCATGTGTTACCCCATCCTGCATCACACTTGTTAACATACACACATTGCTACCACTCATTAACATCACAGTCCCCTAAATGCCTACACAAGCAGCCACAACACAAGGCCTGTTGCTACCTTACCTGCCTGACCTGTGTGTTGTGGAGTAACATGGCCTCAATGCTGTCATTTGGTATGCATCCTCTGTATGACCAGAATGATGTGCATGGCCTCTGTATGTGTGGGCTACTATGTTGTAGCCATAATCGCTCCCACTGGTGTGTCATGTGTATGTAATGCTCAGTACATGCCGGATATGCTGCTCCGTCGGCCCATCAAGTGTCAGCTGTAATATGTGGATGAACTCCCTGCTGTTGACTATTACTTCCCCAATGCATCTGTAGAGCTGCATACATGGGCTGTAGGTGACCTCTCCACTGACAGTAATATTAAGTGTGTACCTGATCCAAGCTACAGGTCTGTGAGTACATGACAGGTATTCCTGGTGTGCAATGTGGCACTCCATGTCCATGTACTGCATGGTCCCAAAGGGGGGTACAGCCATATGAACACCCCACAATCACACATCAATTAGCCACCCCATCCCCACACACAGTTACTCTGTCCCTACTAGCATTCAAAACACATCATCCAAAGCCTTGTTTAAAGACCTCATCAGGCAACATCTCAAGCAAAGTTGGCAGTGCCATGATTGTTCCCCAGGCTAGTGAAAGTGGATAAGGTACATATACTAAATCTAGAGTACTTGAGAATAGTTTTCAATCTTACTCACAAACACTGATTAATCTACAATGTATGTACTGTACCTGTGTACTATGTATGTATTCTACATATGTTCCAAATTTCAGCTGTACACCACAAATCTATTAATTACCTTTATTTTTAAATTAATATTTTTTTGTTTGTTCTCTCCACTGTAACTGCTGATGTGCCACATACCACTGTAAAAACAGGTCTCTTGTAATTTGTGTGTATACTGATCATGTCTAAATAACTAAATGTGTCTGTGATTTTTCTTTGTGGAGCTTTTCTCCCTGGGCCTCTGCTGAAAAAGGGCCTTTTTGGCTCAGTCAGACATCCCTGGTTAACAAATGTAAAATAAAATAAATAAATAAAATGTGCATGCATGGCCACACACGCAAACACACATATGCACACTCGCATCATACATACATCTACCTCCCACCACTTTGCCAGAGTGACCCTGCAGGCAAACTAACTAACCACCAGGATGCACACACACACACACACACACACACACACACACACACACACACACACACACACACACACACACACACACACACACACACATACAGGTGAGGTTGCACAATGATCGTACACACAGTCCTCCAATTACCCATCTGCAAACATGCAGAACATATGGTACAGAACAGCATGCAGCTCAGCTATACCCACACCATGCTAGCAGCAGTATACATGTGTATGATGCATGTGCTGTGACTAGGTGATGCCCCTTCCCCTGGATACCTTTGCACCCATGTACACATTATTTCTGTGCACCATGTTCTGCACCCTGCCACAACTCACAAATGTCCAACCCATTGTGGAATGTGTAGTACCACCATGTCGGTTATGCCAGCTGTACCTGTCACAGCCCCTATGTGTTTCAACAACACATACCTGGGATGATATGTGGACTGTTGTCATTGGTGAATCCCAGAAGCCTGATTTACATCTGTCAACATCAACAGACTATGTATGGCCACTGCAGAAATGCTTACACTGACAACCATCAAAGCATACCATAGCTATGGGGGTGTACACACCTTTATTGCTTTTACACACACATCTGTGATCTGTCATGGGACCACAGCACTGCAGATCTTAGCTGTACACACACCCAGTATGTAATATATGTCCTGTACATTTACATGCAGTGTCTACAGATTGTGTTAGGTGTGTGGCTGCTGACCGCAATGCATACACACCATGTGAGGATGTGTGCGTGCACACCCTTATCATGATGGTTTACCACACCTCTTGTGTGTACTACAGCAGTCACTGCTCATGGTAGGGGTATACCAGCGTGGGCTTTCCACATTAGTCAGTGTATGTTCAGGCTAACCTACACATGTCCCCTATTCTGCATGATTGCAAGGTCCACTCATGTGCACATCTCATGGTGTTCACACAATGCCATCACTATTGCAGTGTGGGTAGGGTTATGGCTGCCACAGGTCCTGGACCTGACTATATGCAGATAGAGCCATTCCTACCATCCTTAGGATCTCTGCTGCAGTGCACTGGTGTTTCATGCTGAGATCTCACTCAGCATTTATGCAGATGCATTACAGGTAAGTCCTGCACATATGTGTCAGCTTGCAGTGTCTCATACACTGCACACCACATGTTGCAGCTTAGACCCAGCTGATAATGTGGACTACTGTAATGCCGTGTGCCATAGTGCATCTCAGCAGCAGTTGGCATTTCCCTACAGGTATGTACACTGGTGTTGCACTGTATATGGGTGTTGTCCAGAACATATCACTACTGTAGGCCATGTCTACCAACAGTATGTTACCCCCTGTGGACACATTCTGCAATGACTGGATGTTAGTTGTCATGCAGTTGTGTGATACACCCTTTCAATACCCCATCATGTTTGCCCCTGTGAGACCATGCATTTCACAGCAACAATACATGGACATGTTTCATAGATTAATTATAGATTAATACTAGGCTAACTGCCCTTGCAAGCCATTTTAAGCCTAGCCAGTTATCCTTTGTGAGATTCAAACCCTGTACCTTGTGTTTGCAAGGCAAACACCTTAACCATTAGGCCACCCTCCCAACTATGCATGTACAGCATGCATTCAGGGTAGGTGTGTTAGATGTGTGCATGGAATATTACATCACCATTACATGTCCGGTGTGTTGGCATGCATCTACATAAGACATACTCACCAGCTTCAGGCTGCTGCCTTGCTGTTTCTCCAGAGGGATCTGCATAAGTGGGTGAGAGATGCAATGTCAGTTGCCACACCTGTGGCACTGCTACAGGCTGGGTGCAGTACTACCATACATCAACTGTAAATTCACACAATGCTACCACATCTGGACATCTGTTTATCACTACAATGCAGCAACACAATATTTATATAACATATCAGATATGCATGATCTACATGTACCACTACAGATATTTACACAACAGTGGTCTACTGATGTGCCCTGTGTCCTTACCTGCATGCACCTCAGCTGTTGTGTGGGTAACACCGACCTCCACAAAGGGGTCCAGTGGTTGATGGTGTTCAGGACGGGCAGGTGCCACGAGGCTGGCCAGGAGCTCCTCCACACGTGTCAGGGTGGGATGGATGGCATGGCCCCCCCTGTGGCAAGGTGATCCCCCCAGACTGTGGCAGCATGCCAACGGGCATTGCGAAGCAGGTCACTACAATGATGCCGGACCTGCTCATAACTGCAGTTATGCAGGCTGACATCACTGACCCAGTGGATGAGATTGTTCCACAGGGCAGTCCGCTAATGCTGTTCTTGTGCTGTCCTGCCAAACAGAACCTGGTAGTGCAGTACCAGGTGGCTCATTATTACATCATTCTCCTCTGTGTAATATGCTGGCAGCTGGATGTGTGCCATCATGCCTGAAAAACATGAGGATGGGAACAGGCCTGAGCGACTCATATGGCAAGGTTACCACAGTTCATAATACACATCTCTGTCACCCCCCCCCACCATATCAGCTTCAACAGACTATACACACAACTCATTAGGTATGGCTACAGCTTAACTACTGTTTGGACAGATTGTGTAGTGTACCACACCTTCTGCTATATGATTGTAGCCATGTCCCCTGTGTGGACACTAACATTGCCGGCCTGTTACAGACTATTCACTTGCATGCCATTGTCAGGGCCACTATGGTTACATATATGCCAGTGGTATGGCTGCTCTGAGATTGCTGCACATCTGACAAGTCTGTGTTATAGGGGTGTTCTATGCATGCTGCTGGACATGTACCAGGATTGTACAGAGTATTACTACCAACATATGTACTATGACAGTGACACAATAACATGTATATGATCCATTGGCCAGCTGATCCACCTCTCCACACCCATCTGACCAGGATACCTGGCCACATCACATGTGTGTGCTAACCTGGGGTCTCCTCGTGTAGTGTTACAGCAATACCATCAGGTGGAACCATCTAGGGGATGTTGGCCCACCCTCCTCGAGCACACACCAACATGTCTCTGTCCCCTGAGTTCAGGTCTAGGGTCTGTTCCATACCAGCCTCCACAGACACATGAGGGATGTGCTACATCCTTCAGAGGCACCCAGTACACATTCACACGGCCAACATGCTCCTCCTGCTCAGCCACCAGACCTGGCACCTTCAGGAAGTGGACTGCTGTTGTGAGTGGCAGTTGGTGGGAGCCTTTGTTCCCATTGTGCCCATATTGGGGACCATGGAGCATCCACATCACGGACCACACACACCATCCACGGTGTTTACCCACCGCATGTGTCACATACTACCCCTGTAGACTGTCCTCTATATCTACCAATCCTGACCACCTCCACGTGTGTATCTGCCATACTTTCCCATATTCCCATTGCATACTGCACAGGTGGGGGCATTGTGGTGCTAGGACGGGACTAACATGTGACATACCCGTCCATGGTGTGCACACTGCCAGCTGTAGATATCTGTCTGTATTGCTATGTGTGCTATGCTGCCTCACACATAGTACACATCACTGTGGTAGTGATATAGGGGACATGTCTTTCCATACATATTTGCTTGTGTGTGTGTTTGTACAGATATAGACATTTGCATATCAGTATTTATCTATATGTGTGTGGATATATGTGACTTCATATATATATGCACATATATATGTCTACACATGGGTATATGTATATTTTGGACATACATGCTGATATACATGTATCCTTAGATATTAAATCTGCGACATATGTACACATATGCATACCTATATGTGGGGTACATTCAGACATCAGCTCCACAATTTCACAACACCTCTCTGCACAGCTGCACTGTTCTGCCTTGCTGCAACACAGACAGGTGCCACATATGGACACAGCCTGACATTGGTAGGGTATATGTGGGACCTGTTTGCAGGTAACTCTATCACACACGTATGGCACATATGCTATGCTACATTACAGATTCACCTGGGTATTCTGCCAGTGGTGGTCTGTGGCTCCCACATGTCCATCATAGTGGCATTACTTCCTCCACTGGCTATTGTCCACATCATATGCATATTCCCCATTACACAACACACACTATGATGGCTTACATCCTGTCTGTCAGTGCTGACCTACACAGTTAACAGCTATGGCCCTCTACCCACAGGGACAAACACTATTGTCCATAGCAGTTATTCAGTTGACCATCATCATAACAACACCTGCTGGCACATATAAAGCATTCCACATCATCTATCACAGTACTATGGACTAAGTACTACATTCTAATACATGTACATATACTTCACATGCCTGTTGTGGGAAGTATGTAATACTGCCTGGCAGCTGCGTAGCTGGGTGCGTTGTCAGCTGTAAAAGTTCGTTGGGTTTTTCTTCACGTTTTTTTTTTTCCTGCTTGCGTTCTCTATCCTGTAACTAGATTGAGCTGTTTGGGGAAGATTGTAGCCTGGCTTTAGTAGGTGATGCACTTGATCAGGTGATGGCCTCTGCACCAATCAGTGTCCTACACTTGCTAACTGCATGCAGCTTGCTGTGTAGTACTTCCAATTACCACTGTCATGGCAACCAGCTATTATAAATCACCACATGATGTGGGCGTGGTCCCTTTACCTTTCCTGTGTGATGGACATCCTTCCTGTGTGTGGGCATCAGTGTTACAGACAGCAGGTAGCAGTACCTCTTCCAGGGGAACTGGCACACGCAGGCCAGCTACATATTTGTAGGAGGTTGCAGAACTACAGACAGAGTGTGAGTAGAGTTGTGGTATGCTTTGTATAGTACTGGTGGTACAGGGTGTGTGTGTACATACTAGATTACCTTGGAATGCAGTCTGTCTGCATAGCTCTCAACTGTGGGCCTATCCTGTTGGTGGCCAGAGGTGTGCCTATCATGTTTTGTCTGTGCACCACACAGGTCCTGTGTCAGATATGTCACTGGCAGTGTGTGTGTTGAGTGCTATCAGTACATGGCTACATCCATTTATGTTTCTAACCTCAATTCACTGGCTGAGGGTAGGTTGCAGACTATCCTGTAACACCAGCAACTTGATTAGTGTATGGTAACAGTTTCTCACAAATGGGCCTATGTTTCAGCCTCTGTCCTCCACCTACATACCAAGATTTGCACATATGACATGCTGTCAGGGGCTGTTCTGTAGTGGGTTATGTATATATCACACTGCCATTGCTGCTATCAGTCCACTGCTGTTGTATCCCCCACACATACAGTGGTGCTGGGGCCATATATTGTGTGGGCTACACCAAAGCAATACATGTGTGCCCTTATGCACTCCAGAGGCCAGTGTATGTAACAATGGTGTATGGGCCTGTAGTATTGAGTCTGGGGGGGTGCACCATAACTGACCTAGGCTGTTACAAAATGTGGGGGTATCAGAGGTGAGCTGC
>NC_056726.1:1685012384-1685042384 GCF_019279795.1 Protopterus annectens
AGAGCTCTGCCCTCAGACACGCCTCCTGCACTCGTACATGCTCCATATGACCCCAGGAAATCAGCCAGTGCACCTTCATTACTATGCATGGCACACTGCTGTCCTGCTCCTAAATGGGTGCTTCCATGCAAGACTAAGAAAGTCCTGCATGGAAGTTTAGTAAATCCGGGGGATTGTCTTTGAACAACGATCTGACTGCTATTTTGTAACGCTTGATGTAGACTCTTTATTTATATCTATACCCAATGAGGAAGGTATTGAAAGTGTTAGGGATTATTTGCAGGTTGATGCACACGTTAATAATGAATGTATTAATTTAATATATACTTTATCAGAAACGGTTTTGGTAAACGACACCTTCTTATTGCAAAAATATTTATATAACCAAAACAAGGGAGAAGCAATGGGTACGTTCATTGCAAATACATATGCAAACATTGTTTTGCTTCTCTGGGAAAGGCAGTGCATTATGTTTTATCCGAAAATGTGAATCCATATCATCAACAAATTATTTTTTATAAACGATTTGTGGATGACTTGCTTATGGTGTGGAAAGGTAATTTATTGCTACTTGATAAATTCTTTAATTATATCCATGGAACTACTGATTTTTAACTTTTAAATGCTGTGCATGAGACACATACAACTTTTTAGATATAACTCTATTAAGGATGAGCATGGAAAACTGGACACAACTTTATATAAGAAGGATGTTAAGAGCAATACATACTTGCATAGAACCAGTATGCACCCTCAGTTTTTATTTAATAATATAATAAGAAATCAAATGTGTGCACTGCAGTGTTAAACACACATGTGATACTGATATGTTTACTCAAATCAATAGTTTAGCTGTATACTTTGTTCAGAGTCATTATAATCAACATGATGTTAATTTTATTAAGTAGGCAGTTGTTAGTAACAGGGATACAGAAGCCAAACCTATTTTTTCTGAGTCTTGTTCAGTGGATATGAATGTTAAGTTGAAAACAAACAAAGGTAGATGTATGCTCACATATAATAGGAATACTAATGCCATTAAAAATATTATTCGAAAGTACTGGCCATTAGTTTCTTCCGCGGTGGTGCAGCAGTAACGTTGTTGCCTCACATCAAGAGGTTCTCCCGTTTGATTCTCGGCTGGAGTGTGGGGAGTGCCTTCTGTGTGGAGTCTGCATGTCCTCCCCGTGGTTTGGTGGCGTTCGAAAGACATGCGTAAATGGGCGTGCCTTCGTTGAAGGCTGGATGTCGAGTTGGCACCTCGGCGTTCATAAAAATCTACTGCCAATCATTAGTGGACCAGAGTTCCGCTGTGGCGACCCCTAACCGGGAAAAGCCGAAAGACAAATAACAACAACTGGCCATTAGTTTCTCATATACCAGAACTTAAGGATACATTGAGTGATACTCCACTTTTTGGATATGAGGAGTTATAATTTAAAGGATAAACTGTACTATAAGGAGAAGCCAAAAATATTAAAAAACTTGTGTACTACTAAAACTGGTACTTATATGTGTAATAAATTCAAATGTTGTCCTTATATAAACACAGATAAATCTATACGACATCCAGTATCTGGCCATAAGTTTAACTTAAATGCTTATAGTAATTGTGACACCAAGAACTTAGTCTATTTAGCTAAGTATGTAGCATTCAAAACCTATTGTATGGGCAAGACAAAGCACAAACTTAAGGAATGAATAAGTAATCATCCTTCTGAAATAAATAAGAAGGTTTTACTAATGCTCTTTATGAGCTTATCAGTGAAAGATGTCCCTCTCATTCTTTTAAATTTATGATTCTTCAGGTAATATAATAATATAAAAACAGTTGCATGTAATTCTCAGCTCAGTTTCAAATGATTGCACTGGTAGCTATTTACAAAGGAGTTTAACCAATTTTCTCAAGTGGTTTATGCTGATTTTTCTGCTTGTACTTAATGCGATTCATCTGAATTCAATGTCATTCAGTTCCCCTCCCAGTTTCCTATTGGTCCATCTGTGTTAGAGCTAGTTTGAGATACATGTATTAAACTATAGCACAAAGACTGGGGATGGACTGGGGCACACATACTAAGAGCTTGACTGTAATGTGACATGACATATGCTCTGATATATGGAATTCACATAACTATAGGCAGAGTGACATTTGCTGTAATGGGAAATGAGAGCATTGTCTATGTGGAGTGAATGGTATATGTAGCATAACTGACACATTTCATCACTGTTTCACTGCTGCACGTGGATATTGGTGGCAGCACTAGTTTTGTAGAGGCATTGGGGAATGCCACCTACTTGTAGAGTATTCAGTGATATCCTGATAACTGCATAGGGAGGTGTATACTGCTAGCTACATAAACTGACAATGTTGGACATATATATTATGCATGTGTGACCTGGGAGGTGCTCATTTTATGTCCAGATAATTATGAACACATAAGAGAAAGGGACAAAAGTTGGCTCAGGACTCAGCATGGTAATTAACCATATTGTCTGGCTAGTCATATTTTGCAATATTTTTACAATGTGCAATAAACACCACATGAATCTTTGCACTATGCCTCCCCTACAGAGAAAACAAGCATGGACTACCTGGTTCCCAAAAGAAATGTGTCCCACAAAAAAGGGAGAAGCTGTTGATATAATTGTCATACATTTCTACCCCCAGGTGCCAGCATTTTAAATAGACTTAAGCCCCTCCCAAATGGAACCTAGACTTGACCATTTAGTTGAGGAAACTGTGGACAGAGTGCTGCCAGTGTGACTTCAGTGCATGAAGCCTCTTGTAGAGTACATCACCAGTATGTTCATGTAAAGATCAAAATTTACTGATAAATCTTCATGCAGTCAGTGTGAAGGGCCATCAATCAAGCTAGATCTGAAAATCCACAGGATGCACAAAATGCTGCAAATGCTGCTCATTTGGGCAACATTTAGCACCCTGACTGATGCCTACTCATTTGTCAAAATATTTAAAAAGTGTATGTGTGTAGTTTTGATGTCACTTTTGGTGTTCATCAGTGAAGTTACTTTAATTACACATCCATGCCATTTCCTCCTTCTACTCTGCATGTCTACATCATATGATGTATATGACAGTGCAGTAGTGTCATATGTCATCTGCATGTGTACATGTATGCTGATATAATGTACATAGCAGATAGAGTAGTGTGACATATCACATGAATGTTTACATGTTTTCTGAAATAATATGCATGACAGATGCAGTAGTACCATATGCCACCTGGATTCCTACATTCTTCTGATAAATTGTATGTGGCAGATACAGCAGAGGGCATAGGACCCTTCATAGAATATGAACAGTGGACTTGCCTCTCATGTAACACAATGTGTATGGTAGCCAGGTTGATTCATGAGTGAGATAGTTATGCCACTCATTACAATAAGATTACATTCCACCTTCAAAAGAAGTGTCCAGTTAAACAATAGGGATTTTATTTAGTCTTGATTCTTTAGTATTTGAAATCCTGTGGAGACACTTAGAATGACAGTCCAATGTGCACCAGCTGGAATAATCTAGAGAGATACGTTTCATAATTCACCTAATATGGTATTTTAAACACAGCTTTTGTTAATTCCTAAAATTGTTGCTATACTAATTTCACTACTTCAGCCTACATCCCACTGCAAGGAGATCCCCTAAAATCAGTGCAACAGACACAACATGGACTCCATCTTTGTTTACAGCCAGTGACACATATTCTTTTTATCACATGCCCATCATTTTTTTTTGTATTCTTGTCTTTGGTGCAGAGTTTCTTACAGCCAGACCACCACTTTGTATTGTAAAGTTTGTTACTGCTAGACCATTATTTTGGATTATTTCAGAGTTTGTTACAGCCAGACTGCTAGGCCTGCTGAACTTGTTACAGCCTGCTGAGCTGCAGAGTTTGTTACAGCCAGACTATTATTTTGGACTATTGCAGAGTTTGTTGCAGCTAGATTATCAGGCCTGCAGCATTTGTTACAGTCTGCTGAGTTTGTTATGGAATAAAAGCCACTATTTGGGATTATCTGAGCCTCACTCTTTCTTTAATTGCTGTGGATACCATCTTGTGGGGCCTCTTTATATTATGAAAATGGCATATATTATGAGTGCTGGATTGATTTGTTTGTAACTTTTATATTTATTTCTGTGCACCTGTTTGGTTGTGTATCTATTGGTATATATATATATATCACACGCACATGCATACATATACACACATGCATACATATATACAAACAGTGTTAATTCTGTGAGCGCATGTGCAAAGTTGGCTAAGGCAGGGGTATCAATAAGAGTGTCAGTGTGCAGGTGAAGTTGTGGTAAGATAAGGACCTGGACATACACTGAGCGTGCTAAGTACACTATGTCTGCATATACAGTAAAATGTGACCTCTGGAGGACAGGTGCAGGAGTTTTCATAACCAAAGGCAAGTGTGCTACCTGTTGCTGTTGATGTTTTGCAATGCTGTGCCATGCTTTATGGCACAATAAGATATAATCGTCTTGTACCTTTTGTGCTTTGCTGTAAATACTGGAAGAGATTTCCATGCACTGCATATCTCATTGTACTGTAACTGTTAAGGATCTTATTAAATTATTATTATGCCATATTATTCACAATTCTTGTTTTTTATTAATCTTCAAGGAGGATTGCTATGTGTGATAAATGCTATATATAACACTGCATGCATTTTAATCTTACTTTATGTTGAACAAGACTGATATGTTACTTATTGAACTGTTCACTCTAGGTCCCATTTGTAAATGGGCACCTACTCATGAAATAGTAATAAATTAACATATTGTAACCACACACAACCACCAAACTCACCTGGTAAAATTTTGTCCAAGAAACTAAAATGAAGAGCAAACTCAGTATAATACAACTAGTCAGTGTTTTCAAAAAAAAATGTCAGTGTGTTATTAAATAATTCATATAGTGTAGCTCATAGGCAGAAATAAATGTAGTTCAGCTATTCTTATAAGTACAAGGCTTATGTTTTCTACACAATAAAAGAGGAGAGCAAGCAGAATGTAGGAAGTTTGACTAAAAAATAAAAATAAAAACTTAACAAACCACAATTTGAAAAAATACTCAGAATAAAATCTTACAAACCACAATTTGCATGTTCAAGAAAAGTGCTGTGACTTAGTAAGTTATAATTCAAAGATGATGAAGATGTGTTAGGTGGAAATAACAGAAACAGAAATGCATCAGTATTGTCAGGAAGCAACTGCTTCCTGGAACATAAAAGTTATTTATGTCTGCCCTATGCATTACTCAAATCTGCCACTGTTTCTGCCTCTGCCAGCTTTCAGTTATCCTCCAGATTCAGCAAGATCTGCACGGCATGCATGAATAGTGCAGAAGCTCCTAGAGACAATATGGCTACCGTGCGATCTAGGAATAAGCTCCAGGGATGTGCACGAGCGCTCCTGCACAATTCTTGCACGGACATAGCTCCTGTATGCAAATTACCCCTTTTGCAGGTGAAAACCATGCAAATCAGGTGAATTTGTGATCCAAGAAGCTGTCAGCCAGCTGTGCAGGACTAGTGTAGTGTGCAGAAATGTACTCAGTAACCGAGTACATTTCTGCAAACTACAAAACGGAGCCATGACAGCTATGTGTAAAGCATGCCAATGGCCAAATATATGGCCATTGGCATAGAAAACAGTTGGCAAAAAAAAATATTGTATTTTTTTTAGCTGATTTTGGCTGTTTAAGCGTAGGGCAGTAGCATGCAAACTGGATCGGGCTGAAAAAAAAATGAAATAAGCATTCTAACCAAAATCACTATTTTACCATTATACTCAATGGTAGGCAGAAGACAACATGGCTAGTCAATAGTGGTTGCTAAGGGGGAAGGCTCAGTGTGGGACCTGTAACTGTGCATTAGCAGGCAATCCTATGCAAATGAGGGGAATGATACTGAATCACAGATTTCCGTTTAATGCTAGCCAGCACCCAGCTGTGTAAGTGCAGGAATAGCATTGTTCAAGCCTAAGAGTTAGCTGACATCATGGGGGGGATGTCATGCATACTGTAAGCTTATTGGAGCTTTGTGGCTTGGGTTTGCCCTTAGCTTAGCAGAGCTAAGCAAAAGGGTGTGTCTGCAGCTGCCTAGCACTCTTTACATTGCCTAAATGGGTGTGCCCACCATGCACCCGGTTTTAAATGAAAAGAAAAAAGTAAACCAGGAAATAGCAGCTCTGTTGCACATTTGAGGACTGTGTTTGGCGGCATGTCCCCAGGCTTAAACAGGAAGGCAATGGGAAGGAAAAACAGCTGTAGGAAGGTAATCAAGAAGAACTTGCATAGCTGGGAGGTGAAATGTATCAGAATAAGCCAATTACACAGGCAGCAGCCCAGCCTAGCCCAGCACACTACTATAAACTATGTAAACACATTTCCTTCTGGTTTTCTCCACATACTCTACACCACCGGTGTACACAAGTGGGGAAATTTTAACAAACAAAAGAACAAAATGATAGGGGCTGCAGCAGCTATCATACATTAACATGTGGAAGAGGCTGAGGGCGGTGAGGATGAGAATGCTGTCGATCAACCCACAGTGAGGAGATGGAGAAGAGTGTACAGACCCAGGGTAACCTACCAGGGGCTACATGAGCTGGAGATAGTGGAGCACTATAGGGTGGACAGGGACCTCCTACAGCAAATTGTTGAGCTGTGCCAGCCATGCCTGACACACAGAACTAACAGAGGGGAACCCATCCTAGTGGATACCAAGGTATGTGTAGGCCTAAGAATACTAGCCACGTGTACCTTCCAAAGGCCAACTGGGGATATCATGGGGATCTCACAGGCATCAGCATCCAGGGTACTCCACCAGTTCCTGGATGCCATATCAGCACATGCCGGTGAGCACGTATATTCCCCAACATCCGTGAGGTGTTAGCCAGCAATATGCGTCTCTGCCACCAAATAGCAGAATACCCTGAAGTAGAGGGTGTTATAGACTGCATGCACATATGCATCAAAGCACCACCCGGAGAGCAGGGTAGGGTCTACATCAACCGCAAGCGCTTCCTGTCTGTCAACTGCCAGGTCATGTTCAATGCCCAGGGCATTATAATGAATGTGTGTGCTGGCTGCCTGGAAGCTATCATGACTCTCACATCTGGATGCAGCTGTACCAAAGATTTGCCAATGGGGACATCCCTTATGGTTATCTGGTGGGGGATGCTGGTTCATAGGTTCATAGGTTTATACTAGGCTATCTGCCCTAAGGCATTTATAAGCCTAGCCCAAAGTTTTGTGGCTTACACCACCCCTTATGTTAAAAAATACTGTGCCCATTAGTTTGTTGTGCCTCTGTCCAGCAGTGACACATAGATGATTCCCGGGGTAAACCTACGATCTCCCATCCACCGGTCAAGATTTCTCTTGAACAGAGACAGCGAGGTGCTCTGCCTCACATGGACCGGGATTTTATTCCACAGCATAGGGAGCCTCTGGGTGACAAATCTATCCCTCCAGCATGTCCTGTTTATATCCGTGCTAAGGTTTAAGTTGCTTGCTCTAGTGGATCTGGTAGATTTGGATTTTTTGAGGTGGAGCATGTCCATTAATTCCGGGTTGGACATGGCCTTGTATGTCAGGCACAGGTCACCTCTGAGCAGACGGTATGTGACTGAATAGAGCTGGAGTTTCTTCAGTCTGGCAGCATATGACAGATTTTGGAGTCCCTTTATCCTTTTGGTGAGGAACTTTTGGGGTCTCTCCAATTGCTGCAGGTGTCGGGTGAGATACATCCCGAATGGGGCATTGTACTCGATCATTGGTCTGATAAGTGAAGAGTACAGGGGAACAATGACCTCACTTGATCTGGATGTAAATCCCTTCATGATCAGGTGGGCAATGTAGAAGGTCTTTCTAACCACTTTGGCAATGAGTGTCAAAAGAAAGGCCACTGTCAACCTGGGTCTCCAGGTCCCTGATAACCTCTTCTGTGCTTAGTGGATTGCCACCTATATAGTAGCTTGGGGTTACATTGTTTTTCCAGAAGGGTATGACTATACATTTTTTGGCATTTAACTTCAGGCCATGGCTCTGGCATCAGCTACCAGTTTCCGTGAGACCCCTCTGAAGAATATCTGTGTCCGATGTACTTTCCACTATGGCGCCCAGTTTGCAGTCATCTGCAAACTTTGTCAGCCATAGTCCTCCTATGTTTGCCTGTACTTCTGAGAAGTAGATGCCGAACAACAGGGGGCCAAGGACTGAGCCCTGTGGGACACCACTTGTGACCGGCTTGGAGTCTGACATGGCGCCAGCAACTCTAACCCTATGGGTTCTGTCCTTTAGCCAGTTTGCAACCCATCTTGTGACATATGGGTTTACATTTAAGCTGGTAAGTTTTTCTATAATACCCGAGTGGGGTATTGTGTCGAAAGCTTTTGCAAGGTCAAGGTAGGCTGTATGGACTGCCTTTCCATCATCAATGGCCTTGGTGACGGTTTCGAAGAAGTCGACCAAGTTCAAAAGGCATGATCTGCCCTTGACAAAGCCAAACTGGGTCGGGTCCAATGTCTGCAAGTCCCCTATGTCTTTGTTTATGAATTCCATTATGATCCTCTCCATAGCTTTGCAGACCAGGCTTGTTAAGCTTATGGGGCGGTAATTACCAGGGTCCATAGAGGCACCGCCTTTGTGGAGTGGGATCACAGTTGCCGTACGCCACTCCTTGGGCACGTATTGGTTACGCACTGGAGACGTGGCTGATGACACCCATCCGAAATGCACACACACCCAATCAAGAACTCCATAATGAGGCACATGCACAGACCAGAATCATAACAGAGCATGTGTTTGGGATGCTCAAGTCACTGTTCTGGTGCCTGGACACATCCAGTGGAGCCTGTGAAGGCTGCCAGCTTAGCCAGATAGGATTTTATACATAATTCTATCATTTGTAAATATGAATGTTGAACTACAGAATTGTTTTCTTAATTGAAAGAATATGCTGTGAAAGGTTGAACTTTATAAACAATGTAGCAACACTGCCCTCTGCTGTAAAGAAAGCTAAGTCAAGCATTTCTTGTCTGTCCTTTGAAGTTGAAATTATTTCATGCCTGTCCCATTGAAGTTAGTATTTGGAGTCGATGAGTCTGGAGTGAAGCATCCTGCCTATTGTTTTAACTTAAATAATAACTACTAGAGTTTACATATGGAATGTCTTTTATTGATGTAGTGTCCTGCAGGTGCAAGATAACAATTATGTAGTATCTGTTAGCTTGGGAACACCAGGAAAGTATAAAATAAATGATGTAATGGGAATCAGGACTGAAAATAGCAATTTAAACAGAGAGTATCAGAAGGCATTAAGCATTTTTGTCTTGACCATCCAACTCACAGCACTATCTTGCTCATATGTAAGTTATCTTAGACTTGTGTTTTCTTTTAAAAATAGCTAGGAACTAGAAAGATTAGACTAAGTTCAGATCACAATTGTTTTATTTCTTTTGTTAGCTTAGTTAGTCAGGGTGAGCAGACAGCATGTCAGCAGAGGAGTATGGAAAGCTGACAAGGAGCCAGCTGGCAGAGATGTGCCAGGCTAGGGGACTGGTGCATGAAAACAAGGCAGACCTGATTGCAGCCTTGGTTACAGCTGCATCAGAACAGCAACCAGGAGGACAATCAGACTGGCAGCAGTGATATCATACCCACGGAGAATGGACAGCTCAACTTTTCTGCACTGGACTTAAAAATCCAGCTGGAGTTAAATAGACTTAAGTTGGAGGCCAGGCATGTGGAATTAGAAGCAGCTGAGAGACTGAGGCATCTAGAGAGTGAGAAGAATGAGAAACTGCTATGCCTAGAAACTGAGGAAAAAGAGAGGCCCAGGCAGCATGAGAAGGAGATGCTGACTCTTTGCCAGAGTCATGGAGGTAATGGGGAAGGGAATAATTGGATCCAAGAAGCACAAAAGGTCAGTAAATGTCTTTGCCAGTTTAAAGACGGGGATAATTTTAATAGTTTCATTCATATGTTTGAGAGGGTATGTAAACAGTATGAAGTTGACCAAGGGCTCTGGGTATGGTTCCTGACCACTTTACTCCATGGCAAAGCTGTAACTGTATTATCTAAAATGTCTGACATTGCATGATTTGATTATACTGTGGTAAAAAATTGCCTATTAGAGTTTTTTAAGCTAACACCTGAAATGTATAGGAAATAATTTTGTGAGCATAGAAGCAAGGCAGATGAAAGTGTGTGTGAATATGTTGCTGAATTGAGCACTTATTTCCATAGGTGGGTGAGTGGATGTCAGGTCACCACTTTTGAAGGGCTGGCAGACCTTTTGGTGAGGGAACAAGCCCGTAGCACTTTGCCTGAGGACATGAGGATCTGGTTAGCTGATAGACAATGTGCTACTTCAAATGAGTTGGGGAAGAAGGGAGACCTATACCTGGCAAGCAGTGCAGCCCTGCACAGGAAGGGGACCCCCAGTACTGCTCATGGGTCTAAAGGAACCCATGGTGGTCAGCACAGACTGCCACAACAGAATCTGCCAGTAGCAAGGGAAGCCGCTAGTCCAGGTACATGCCCAGGAGCTAGGGTTAAATGTTTTGAATGCAACCAGTTGGGCCATGTGGCATACAGGTGTCCACAGAGGCAAGGTGGGAAACAAAAGGTGAGGAAGCCAGTAAGTGGGAAAGACTAAATGCCAATAGTAGGTTGTCTTGAGACAACAGGGGTACTAAACTACCATCCTGCAGATGTCCTGATAGGGAAGGATTTGGATGAGGCAGTACCATGTGCTTATGCAGTTACACTCAGTCAGGCTAGGAGACAAGCATTTGGGTCTGGTAGCCTGGGGAAACCCAAACAGACTGCATACGTGCAGCCAGGGCTGTAGCAGTGAGACTGAAGGTGAGCCACAGCTGCTTGAGGATACTGATGGTCCCTTGAACAGAGTGGTAGAAGTGAATAGTAGTAGTACCCAGGCTGACAGTGAGGCATCACTGTCAGAGGATGCCAGACTTCCTGTGGAAAGGGAGCTGGGAATGGTTACAAGGAGGCAGGTAGCTAGGGAGGCACCTGATTCTAAACAAAAGGGGGAATCTGTATACTGGGACAAAGGGTTACTGTACAGAGAGTGGACTCCTGAGGGAGGGCTAGAAGGTGAGAGAGTACAGCAGTTGGTAGTGCCTAGAGCCTACCATCTGGCACTTCTAGCCATAGCCCATAATATTCCCTTTGCAGGTCATATGGGCATAAAACGTACAAAGAGGCATATTATGCAGAATTTCTATTGGCCTGGAAATTCCAGAAATGTAACAGGGCACTGCAGGACCTGTGACCAGTGCCAAAAGGTAGGCAAGGCAGGAGACAAGGTGAGAGCTCTTTTGATGTATTTTCCTGTGATTGAGGAGCCATTTCAGAGGGTAGCTATGGATATTGTGAGTCCTCTGAGTACCCCAAGTTCCACAGGAAAAACATATATCCTAGTGGTAGTGGATTATGCTACCCAATACCCTGAGTCAGTGGCTTTGTCCTCCACTGAGGCAGAGAAGGTGTCAAATGCTTTGTTAGAGATTTTCAGCAGGGTAGGTTTCCCAAAAGAAATACTGACTGACAGAGGTGCCAATTTCATGTCAGACCTGCTGGCTTGTCTGTGGAACTCCTGTGGGGTGAAGCACATGAAGACCACCTCCTACCATCCCCAGACTAATGGTCTTGTTGAGAGGTTAAACTCTACAATCAAGTCCATGCTACAGGCATTTGCAGATCAGTTTAAGAAGGACTGGGACAAATATTTGCCCAATCTGTTGTTTGCTTACAGAGACGTTCCCCAGGAATCCACAGGTTTTTCACCCTTTGAGTTGCTGTATAGGCATAGGGTGAGGGGACCTCTAGATTTAATTCAAGATGAGTGAGAAGGTGAGTGCGAGTCCCACAAGGAGTCTGTAGTGGCATACATCCTAAACCTCAAGACAAGGCTCAGGTAACCCATGGGCTTGGCCCAGGAGAACCTTGCAACAGACCAACAACAGAAAAAGGTGTGGTATGACAGGAATGCTCGAGCTAGAGAGTATGCTGTGGGGCAGCAGGTAATGGCTCTCATTCCTGTCAAACAAAACAAGCTGCAAGCAGCTTGGGAGGGACTCTACAATGTGGTAAGAAAGGTAAGTGATGTTAACTACATGGTGGAACTGCTAGGCAGAAGGCAGGGGCACAAATTGTACCATGTTAACATGATGAAACCTTACCATGATAGGGAGGACCTTGTGCTGAGCATTTGCAGTGGATTGCAGGAGGAGTCTGAGGGAGATCTAGGGACTGATCTCCTCAGTGAGGCTCAAGCTGACACCTCACTGGAAGGGCTAGCAATGTCCCAGCAGCTATCTACTACCCAGGTTCAAGAAATCCAAGCAGTGTTGCAGGAATTTAGGAACATGTTCACTGGGAAACCAGGGTGCACCCACCTGGTGCAGCACCAGGTGGATACAGGACCCTAAAGGCCTATTAGGCAGGCCCCTTATAGAGTGTCTGAGAGATTCAAACAGACTCTGAGGGAGGAGGTACAGGAGATGTTGGAACTAGGGGTGATCAAAGAGTCCAACTGTCCCTGGGCCTCCCCAGTTGTGCTGGTGCCAAAGAAGGATGGCAGCACCAGGTTCGGTGTGGACTACAGGAAATTAAATAGTCACACAGAGTCGGATGCTTACCCCATGCCTAGGACAGATGAGGCCCTAGAGTAGCTGGGTTAGGCTAAGTATCTTACAACCATTGATCTTACCACAAGTTACTGGCAGGTGCCCTTGACTCCCAGTGCCAGAGAGAAATCAGCCTTTGTGACTCCTTTTGACTTGTATGAGTTCACAAAGATGCCGTTGGGATGAAGAATGCCCCAGCAACTTTTCAGAGGCTGGTAGATCATATTCTAGCAGGAGCAGGAGGATTTGCCCTTGCTTACCTAGATGACATTGCTATCTACAGCGATTCCTGGCCAGAGCACCTTCAGCATGTCAGAGAGGTGCTGGGCAGACTACAGATGGCAGGGCTAACCATTAAGCTGAGCAAATGTCAGGTGGGTATAACAGAGGTCTCCTACCTAGGACATAGAGTGGGGAGTGGTAAGATAAGGCCAGAACCTGCCAAAGTGGAAACCATTGAGGCATGGCCTGCACCTGTTACTAAAAAGCAGGTGAGGGCAATTTTAAGGATAGCAGGGTACTACAGAAAGTTTGTCCCCAATAATAGTACCATAGCTGCTCCCCTCACAGACCTGGCAAGGAAGAACAGGTCAGATAAGGTAGTGTGGACCCCAGCATGTGAGCAGGCATTACAGAAGCTTAAAGAAGCTTTGGGAGGACCCCCTATGTTAGCCAGTCCAGATTACAACAATGAATTTGTTGTGCAGGTGGATGTTTCAAACCATGGGGTGGGGGCTTTACTTAGCCAGATTCCTTCAGAGGGGAAAGAGCACCCAGTGGTTTATTTCAGTCATAGGCTCCAACCCAGGGAGGAATGCTATGCAGCTGTAGAAAAGGAATGTCTAGCCGTAGTGTGGGCATTGCAGAAACGTCAACCTTATCTGTATGGAAGGAAATTCACTGTTATAACAGATCGCAACCCCCTAACATGGTTAAACAGAGCCAGCCAGCAAAATGCCAAGTTGCTAAGATGGAGCCTAGGGTTGCAAGCATATATGTCAGTGCAGCACTGCAGTGGGAGTAGCAATGCCAGTGCAGATGGGCACTCAAGACAGGGAATGGGGTAGGTATACTCAGATAGACCTGACCCTCTCAAGTGGTGTTTCTCAAGGGTCACTTGAAAAACTAGCTTGAGTTCTCTGGGGGGAGAAATGTGAAGGCTGCCAGCCTAGCCAGATAGGATTTTATGCATAATTCTATAATTTGTAAATATGAATGTTGAACTACAGACTTGTTTTCTTAATTGAAAAACATGGAGTGAAATAATGAACATTAAACAATGTAGCAACATTGCCCTCTACATTAAAGAAAACTAAGTCAAGCATTTCTTGTCTGTCCTTTGAAGTTGAAATTATTTCATACCTGTCCTTTTGAATTTGGAGTCGATGTGTCTGGAGCGAAGCATCCCGCCTATTGTTTTAACTTAAGGAATAATTACTAGAGTTTACATGTGGAATGTCTTTTATTGATGTAGTTTCCTGCAGGTGCAAGATAATAATTATGTAGTATCTGTTAGCCTGGGAGAACCAGGAAAGTGTAAAATAAATTATGTAATGGGAAACAGGACTGAAAATAACAATTTAAACAGAGAGAATCAGAAGGCATTAAGCATTTTTGTCTTGACCATCCAACTCACAGCACTGTCTTGCTCATATGTAAGTTATCTTAGACTTGTGTTTTCTTTTAGAAATAGTTAGGAACTAGAAAGATTAGTCTGAGTATTTTTCTGTGATGTCAGAACTGTACTACTGAATTATTTTAAGTATTTCTGTGTGATCTCTGAACTCTTGACTAGCACTGTGTAGTAGAAAGTATTGTCTAGTGGCTTTAATTATTTATTATTAAATATTTTAAATCCTTTCAACTGTGGCTGCTTTGTGTAGAGATCATTTAAGCTCTAAGAGTACATTGTATGTATATAAGGATCCTGTACCAAGTCACTCTAATAAGCCTTATACTACCAATTGGATAATAATATTGCAGAGTAATAATTGGACACCCTTTTAAGGGACTTTGAGTAGCTGATAAGTATTAGCTGGGTGGTGGCAAGTGGTACTACCGTATAGTCTAGGTAAAAAGGGCACAGCTGGAGGACTGTGCCAGCCTTCCCCAGAAGTGTCTGTGTGGTTGTACAAACTCTTATCTCAAAGTGTGTGTGTGTGTCAGCTACTTGGGCAGGGACATGAAGCACTGGTTGGACAGAGAGGGTGATAAAGGATTTAGCTTGCCCACTAGGCTGAGATCTGAACCCTAGAGTTGTGCCAGTAAGGAGTCTTATTGGGGACCTGGAGAGCAAGGGAGTGACCAGACCCAGACTGACTGTGATCTCTGTGTGCTCTTAAGGAAAATTGCACTTTACTGTGTGTATTTGTTATCCTTTCCTCATATATGAGACACCCTCTTGGGTTTTAGTGCTGAGGATTGAGGCTCCTTGATTGCTGGGCCAGGGCATGGGCATCACAGAATATTGCAGTACTCACCAGCTACATGTACCCAAATTGTCATTGTATGTGCCATACTACACAATATGATCCTGTGGAATCAGCTGCAGCAGGAACAGCATGGGGCAGGGCCACATAGCCCCCTAACATTGCCAAGGCCTGCACAGGCACAGAGTGACTTGGAGGAGGAACAACCTGAGCCTATCCCAGTAGGCAGAAGGAGGCATGCCCAGTATGCCCTGGCCTTGGCAAAGATGCAACACACAGCACATACACTGACACAGTAGGGACCCAGGGAATGACACGTCTCTGGAGGAGGAACAACCTGAGCCTGTCCCAGTAGGCAGAAGGAGGCATACCCAGTATGCCCTGGCCTTGGCAAAGATGCAACACACAGCATATACACTGACACAGTAGGGACCCAGGGAATGACACCTCTCTCTGACTCACACATACAGTAAAAGGGATGCCAAACATGACACTACCTGTGCTTAACCATGTATAGGGAGTGTACTATGTGTATCCAACATAGTCAGCCTTCCAGCACCATCCTCAGTACTGGCACAGCTACAAGGTAAGTCACTCTTCCTACCTATTTCCAAATGGAATAGTATGTGTTGTTACTTGTATCTATGGCATGGATGTGAGCATGCAAGGGAATCGGGTGGCTGAATGGGATGCCAGCAGATAGTAGACACCTATAGTGGCAACATGAGATCTGTAACAAATCCTGGTGTCACCATAGTAGCCAGTACTAGACAAGGTGACAAAACCCACTGCAGGAAATGTGCTGGGCCACATGTCTGTCCATATGACACACACATGCCAGTCAGGGAGGTTCACATACCCAACAACAGTCTCAGCCAGCAGGACAGGTGTAGACAAACACAAACAAAGGCTGTGCTAAGGCCACTGATTGATGGCTATGGGTAACACCCTCCCCCAGGCCTACACAGACAGACTACAACAGGTCAGGCAGTGGGATGTTAGTTCTGAAGGGTAAGATGTCAGAAACTGAAATGTAGGTCAATCAAACCTAAGACCTGTAGTACACTGATATGCCTCTAGTCAGCACGATAGGTTAGAATACAGAATGAAATGGAACACCTGACATACCAGTGCAGTCATAGCAAATGTGTACAGGTGTCAGGTGTGCCCCCCCAATCCTGTGTAGAAATGTAGTAACAGTCTGGTGTGCCCCCATCCTATGTAGAAATGTATTTACAGTCAGGTGTGCCCCCCCAATCCTATGTAGAAATGTAGTAACAGTCAGGTGTGCCCCCCATTCCTATGTAGACACGTAGTAACAGTCAGGTGTGCCTCCCACAATCCTATGTAGAAATGTAGTAGCAGTCAGGTGTGCCCCCCCACAATCCTATGTAGAATTGTAGTAACAGTCAGGTGTGCCCCCCACAATCCTATTTAGAAATGTAGTAACAGTCAGGTGTGCCCCTCCATCATATGTAGACACATAGCAACAGTCAGGTGCGTCCCTCAATCCTATGTAGAAATGTAGTAGCAGTCAGATGTGCCCCCCCAATCCCATGTAGACACGCAGTAGCAGTCAGGTGTGCACCCCCCAATCCTATGTAGCCACGTAGTAACACACAGGTGTGACCCCCCCAATCCTATGTAGAAATGTAGTAACATGTATGTGTAGGTATAATAACAGTGGAGCACAGATTACCTGAGTTGGCCAAGGTAGCAGGATAGATTGTAGCATGTGTACAATATGCAGGTTTGCATGTGTTAGGTTGGTGTGTGTCATATATTGTGTGAGAGTCATCAGTATGTATGCATGGTGAGGTTTGTTCTAGTGGCCATTGCCCAGTACTACCGATGACAGGGCCACGTTTTCACAACTGCAGTGTCAAACACAGTGCTTCCCAGTATATAACACATTCCAGCAGTAAGCCATTGTTAGAAAAATATGTATTAGTAATATGCATGCTTAGTGCATTTGAGGTTTAAAAGGGTTAATACATTTATTCTGTTCACACTGCATGAATCTGCACAAGTTACTAGAGACATTCCAATCCTGTTATGTCATGAAAATATGCGCAGCTATGATCTGTTTATGCTATGGAAATTAACAGGAAAGCATTTGATTTCTGCTAATGTCATGAAAATAATAATAATAATTGTTTCATTTCTACTAATGTCATGAGACTTAACAAAGAATTATTGATTTTCTGCTTATGCCATGAGAAAGTACACAGCTGCTAGAAGCTATTGATAATTTAAACAAAGGCTGCTTGAAAGTATAAACCGTAGTCAGCATTACTTGTACCTAAGTTAGAAATGTACCTCGAATCTAGGTAAAATGTAATAGATACATATTAGAACTGCACAATTGAAGAATAGAAAGTTTGTAGTGGGCTAAAAATAAGCCCCGAGGCCAGGTTGTTTTTCTCAAATGTTTTTGTAAATCAACAATAATCCAGCAGGAAATCTAAGTAACATTTTCTATGTAACACAGTGAGTTTTAAATCTGAACATGTTAGCAGGAAATCTAAGTAGCATTTTCTGTAGAGTAATACAGAAAGCTGTGTCTAACTACGTCAACAATAGAAAAGTAACATTTCATAGAACTGTATAAAAGTAGCATACTGCTCACTAGTAATTTAGACAAATCCTGTATCTGCATGTTTTGTCTCCTTGCTGCAAGTAATAAAGGGTGCCATACTTAAACCTTACGTGAATTGGTCTTTGAAGTTTTTTCCGTTGACAGATTGGTCCTTCGGACCGGAACCCACACTTTGCCTCGGATCAGACGGGCCAGGTGGTTGAAACCATACGGGAAAGAAACCAAATCGGTTCTTCTTATATGAAAAGCCCTCCGACTGAATTGTCGTACAAAAGAGACCAGCCACTTTCTGATCTGCGACTGAAGGACAGGTCTCCGCGAATCAGGTGATCAATCACCTAGGCTCAGGTAAGGTGAACCTACTTTTTTCTGTTTTCTGTTTTAGATCAGGGACTAAATTTGTATTGTTTTTGTCAAGACTGTATTTTACAAGTCAGGGACAGAAAAGATTACTGTCTTGTCATAGATCAGGAAAAACAGAATAAGTAGGCAGTCATTCTGAAGAGACTATAACAAAATCCGTGGTACCACGTTAAAAATAAGAGAAGTTACGTAACAATAAAAGGGTAGAATAAAATGGGTAATAATTGCACAAAAAGACCCCAAAATCCACCGTTAACCGAAGACACAAAATACATGCAGTCACAGTGCACTGACAATATTAAATATTATTCAAAATGGGTTAATAAATATGAATTTGATGGAAAATTAGAAAACTCCTCACTTATCAAACTTGTCAAACAGCTCAAAACCGATTTCAAAGGTCGGGTAAAAAAGCAACGCAAATTAGAAATTCCTCAGGCACACAAGTGGATTGAGAAAGTAAACCATAGGGAACAAAAGAACAACAATTCAAAAACAATGTTTTTACATAAGGAGGACAATAACTTAGTAATAGCATTGGCCCCTCCGCCTCCCTTACCAGAATATGAAGCAAGTAAACAGGTTAGTCCACCCCCACGATATCCTATTGTCACTGAAAATAGAGACATTGTAAAAGTAAAACCATTTATTAGAGATCCCATCGGGACCGGGTCTCGAACACGGGCAGGTAACTCAAATGAAGGCATTGAGTTATATCAAATGGTTAAGAATTCACGCTCTATGAGTGAAGAAAAAATATGTCCACTTATAGAAGTACCTAATCCTCAGGCAGGACAAGACGGTCAGGACCCAACTATTTTAGTGTATAGACCCTGGACTCCGGAAAATATCCGAAAAGCCACTGAGGGAATTCCCCATCCAAAAGTTAATTTTAGAAAATTCTCAGAAGATTTACAAGAAATGAGGCTGAGTTATAACTTAAACGGAGAAGAGGTAGAAAAAGTAGTTAGACAAATTGTGGGGCCAGATTGGCACATGATTAGTGGCAATTGGGATCCCCGTGACGCTACACACAGACCCCACCCACATAGCAGCGCAGAACTAGACAATAGAGTAAAAGGTCTTACAGACCTCATCTCTGAAAAATGGAAGCCTAGGGCAGACTGGACTTGCATTAATCAATACATTCAACAAGAAGTTGAAACCATTGACCGGTATTATGCCAGACTATTAGAATGTTTTAATAACCACTGTGGAATGTAGGTTCCTGAAGACCAAACACAAGATTCCCCATATGAACAGCAGTTAAAAAATGCATTTTTAAAAGGCAGTATTGTACCCATAAGCAGTTTTATTACAAAACACATGGTAGACCATCGTACAAGCAGGTTACAGTCATTACTTAAATATGCTAGGCATGCCAAAAGGCATTTTAATAGCAAAAAAAAAAAAAAAAAGCTCAAGTATTTTCTGTAAAAGATGGAGCAGAAGTTTATGTAGTACAGTCCGGGAAAAAGGGCAAGAAAAATGCACAGGGAAACAAACAATCTGATCAGCGATCAGAGGACTTTAAAGGCTGAAAGAAAAGGGGTGAATGTTTCAAATGCAGTAAAAAGGGACACTTGGCAAAGGATTGCAAAAAAAACAAGAAGGCAACCACGGAAGACAAGGAGGGTGAGGACTGACTATATGGTAGTCAGAAATCACTAAAAGGGGATAGCAGAGAATGGACAAAAGAGAGTGTGATAGAGGGAGTAGATGTGACAGAAGAGATAGAGAAAGTGCAAGAAATTAGTGACAGTAAAGAAAAGAAAATATTAGACCTAGCTTTATTGAGCTTGGAGCTCTATTTAGCAGACACAAAACTCTTGGTAGAAGGGAGGGACGTCAAATTCTTGTGTGACTCAGGGGCATCACGAACCCTGATACATTCCTCCAAACTACCAGAAAAAACAGAGTCACCTGATTACATACTGGTAAAAGCAGCTAATGGACAGCTGTATCGGGAGCCCCTCTCCCGTAACATTGCAATAACTGATCCTGTTTCAGGATTGACTCAGAAAAGCAAAATTGTTGTTTCTGCAAAATGCCCAGTAAACCTCTTGGGCAGAGACCTTATGCAGCTATTTGGTATAGCAGTAGTCCCAACCATGCAGGGTATGGAAGCACAGTGACAAATTGATACCTTTACAGTGCAGTCGGAGGGTGAAATTTTCTATTGGTACAACCATGACTTGGTTACAACTGGTCCAGAGACTGTGACCGAAAAATTAATGAATGTAGCCATCAGCAAGTTCCCCTCCCTTGACATTGATAAGCAACACCTGTTGCACTGTACCCTGTATTATTGTAACACACCAGGACCTGATAAGAAATATGAGCAAAAATTGTTTAAAAATCATGCAAACAGATTGATATTACGTAATCTGCACTGGGACACAGAAAGGAACAGTGTAGCCAGCTGTTCACTGCCCCAGGAGTTCTTTACACTTTATAAATCTAATTGATTACCACATGTTAGCTTAACCAAGAACAAAAACATAGAATGGGCAGACCTAGGAAAAAAAGTCACGAAATGGGAGAAACAGACAGAATTAGAACTGTCAGAACAGGGAATACAAATACAGAAGTTGAATTGGATAACTCAGACCCATCCAGCCGTGCACTTGCAGTCTAGCAAGGACAGCTGATTAGCACTCCTATTAAAGGAGGAAGAGAATGTCTTACAGAATATACCAGAAACCCTCTGGTCAACAGGAAAATCAGATGTAGGACTTATTCGTACAGCGGGACCAGTTACTATCACGCCAAAGTCAGCAGTCAGACCACAAAAAAGACAGTATCCCTTAAGAAAAGATGCAGAGGCAGGGATAAAGCCTATTATAGCAGCCTTACTTAAAGGGGGGATACTAGTAGAATCTCCCAATTCACCATGTAACACACCCTTATTTCCAGTCAAAAAAGCAAATGGAAAATGGCGTATGGTCCAAGATTTACAAGCTGTAAATGATGCAGTAATACCAAGGGCACCTCCGGTGCCAGACCCACACACCCTGTTGAATGATTTAAAACCTCAACAGAAGTATTTTTCTGTGGTTGACATTAGCAATGCGTTCTTTTCGATACCGATCCACCCTAACAGCCTGTATTGGTTTGCATTCACATTTCAGGGGAAAAGGTATACATATATGCGACTACCACAGGGATATTGCAGAAGTCCAACAATATTCTCACAAGAAATGGCAAGCAACTTGGCGGGATTTACCCCACCAAGAGGCAGTCAGATTTTACTTTATATTGATGACATCTTGCTGGCGGCCCCCACCCAGCAAGATTGTAAAGAAGATACCATAGCACTATTACGATTTTTAGCCACTGAAGGACATAAGGTAAATAAAAATAAACTGCAGCTTTGGAAAAAACAAGTCAAATACCTGGGATATGTGATATCCGAAAAAGGTAAAACATTAGATGAGGACAAAAAAGTAGAAATTTTGCAAGCACCAAAACCCACTACCAAAAAGGAAATGATGTCCTTCCTGGGTACAACTAATTTTTGCCGGAGCTGGATTCCAAACTATGGCTTGGAATCTGCACCTCTGACTGACCTAATATATAAGAAGCCTATGGCAGCACAGGATTTGTTACAATGGACACCAGAGGCAGAATCTGCTTTTTGCAAACTGAAACAGTTAATAGCATCCTCATTAGTTCTGGGATTACCAAACTACCATAAATGTTTTTTCCAAACTGTAGATTGTAAGCAAGGTTATATGACATCAGTGTTAACACAACAGCATGGGGACAAGCAACGCCCCATTGTTTACTATTCATCACAATTAGATTCAGTGGCACGGTCCTTACCCCACTGTGTACAAGCAGTAGTTGCAGCTGCAATGGCAGTACAGGCTTCGGCCTCAGTAGTTTTATTCCACCCTCTCACTTTGAGAGTGCCTCATGCAGTCACGATTATTTTACTGCAAGAAAAGGTAGCATATCTTTCCCCTGCTAGGCATCTTTCCTGTATGACTATATTGTTGAGCCAACCTCATATGACAATTAAACAATGCATGACTTTAAACCCTTCTACCTTGCTCCCAACCCCTGCAGACGGCACACCACACCGCTGCCTGCAGGTAATTGAGCAAAAGACACTACCTAGAAAAGATCTCACGGATGTCCCCTTAAATGATACCGAGGTGACATACTACGTAAATGGTTCGTGCAAAAGGGACCCTGCAGGACAGAACCTAGTATGATATGCAGTAGTTTCTGATACTAAGATTATAGAAGCAAAACCTTTACCACACAACTTATCTGCACAGGCAGCAAAATTGATTGCCTTGACATGGGCATGTACCTTAGCAAAGGGTAAATGTGTAAACATTTTTACTGACAGCCAGTACGCTTTTTCTACTGTACATGTTTTTGCACAACATTGAAAAAAACGGAAAATAATAACATCTACTGGCAAACCTATCAATCATGCACAGTTTATTTTAGATCTTTTAGAATCTATTCAGTTACCTCAGAAAGTAGCCATTTGTAAATGCACAGCTCACACCAAGCAACAAAATAGGATTTCAAAAGGTAAAGCAAGAGCTGATACAGCTGCAAAACAAGCATGTTAAAGACAATGCAGACACTCACTACGCAGGCTAAAAAACAAAGATGGGTAAAACGAGGAGCAATTCTCGAAAAGGGGCTGTACATCTCTAAAGAAGGAAAACCGATACTACCATCTAATTTGTTTAAATATGCAGTTTGCTGAGCCATGGGCAATGCCATGTCTCAACAGGGGGGATGGTACAGCTGGTGAACCAAGTGTTCACAACGTACGGATTTACAAACTACTCTAAAAAATTTAGTTTGATGTGCCAAATTTGTAACAAACATCATGCACAAGGGGCATTAAAGCCCAAGTAAGGGAGTTTTCCTACACCACCCTATCCATTTCACACTATCTGTATGGATTTCATAGAATTGAACAAATGTGAAAATAAGAAGTATTGTCTTGTCATTGTAGATATGTTTTCCAGATGGGTGGAAGCCTTTCCAACCAAAAATCCAGATGCAACTACGGTGGCAAAAGTTCTTGTCATAAAAATCATCCCTAGATTCGGCATTCCGGAAAGGATCTACAGTGACAATGGTACACACTTTGTAAACCAAACTATACAGCAGTTAAGTAAGCATTTTGGTATTTCTTTAAAAATCATTGTGCATACCATCTGCAATCTGCAGGGCTAGTTGAGAGGCATAATGAAATATTAAAGAATAAATTAAGAAAATTAATAGCGGAGACAGGAAAGAATTGGCTGTATTGTTTGCCCCTGGCACTGTTGAGCATGAGAACTGTTCCAACTGCAAAAGGATTGACTCCTTTTGAAAAACTGTTTGGAAGGGCTTATTATACACCCCAGTGGAAACTTCTCATGTCCACAGACCAGGAAGCTGACTATACACTAGATGAATATATGAGAAATTTGTTAAATTCTAAACATCTGTTGCAGTCAAATTCTGTTTCAGATAAAGAACAAACCAAAACATCTGAAGTGGCAGTGATCCCAGGGGACTGGGTTTGGGTGAAAAATATTAAGAATAAAAACTGGACATCACCAAGGTGGGAAGGTCCATACCAGGTGCTTCTTTTGACACCCACTGCAGTCAAAATTGCAGAGCAAGCCTCGTGGATCCACCTGATGCACTGCAAACTAGTTAAGAACTTTAAAATGGACAAAAATCTTGCCTCTCTATCGGGGCACTCAGCACAAAGTCTGGCTACAAAGGGGGGTCAGATCAATAGGACTGATCCGTCTCAACCTCAGTGAAGAAACCATCGGTGCTGAAGGTCTTATAAGGGTAGAGAGTAAGATCACATGTCAAAAGCAAAAATGATAAAATCCAAAAAACTCCAAATAAAACTAGTCAGAAGAGTCGGAAAAAACAGGAACGTAGAACAACCATATCCTCAGAAGTATTGCATAATCATCCTGTTGACTGTACTAGTGACAATAATCTTTTTGTTGTGGCCATTCCTTTTCCCAGCCACACAAACTGAACTGAATAAACATGGAGAGTTGCACATAGAGTGGCACCCAAACTTCAACACTTACCAGGCAATCAAATATGTGTATGCTGAGACCTTCAATGTTTTGAATTGCTGGATTTGCACAGCTTTGCCAACAGCATACGGGGGGGTTATTGTTAACTTCAGTCTCCCTAGGAGCCAACAAGACCTGGGAAAATTTAGTCTATGATATATCAGATGTTACATCACAAGATAAAGTAGCATAGCACTTGTCTGTTCAACAGAAAGGGACTGTGTGTTTTTACAAAAATGATACAGTTCAGGTGGGTTGGAGCAATTGAAATGTGATTGTTCCCTATAGATGCTACAATAAAACTGATAACACAGGTTCCTATTCCAACACAAGCTATGATTCATTTTTTGAACTGATGCATAGGACAACTGATAAAGTAAGACATAATGCTGACCTTTATAAACAACAGATTATCGTTGACAAAAAAATGTTTCATCCAGAGCCAGGACATAGTAAAGTTACTACCAAAGTAGAAGACTGTTATTTTGTATGTGGTAGAAAAGCACCAGGCTACTTGCCCAACAGAATGTGTCTGAAATACCCCAGGTACAACTAAGAGTAGGTTAGAGTGCATTCCAAATTGTATAGCTTGCTACAGATCCCCCACCATGCCCCATGATACCCACTACAGCCTTTGAAACATACTGTGAAATATTATGATACAAGCAAACACCCTAATACTGGGTGGGTTAAACAACCTGCCATTAACTGGGAAAACTACTTGTGTACCAACACATGTGCCCAACAGTTCTTGGAAGACATAATTCCCAATGCCCTGGATCAATTAACCCATAGTCCCTCCAGGGGCTCAAATATCCTAGACCTGGCCATTACCAACATGGGACATCAATGCTCCACACCTATGGTCACCCCATCGGTGGTCAAGTATGCCCATGAGATAATCACCCTTAACGTCAACATCCCTCCCCCACACCCCAGTAAGGAAACCTCCAAACACATCTCCAAAAGCAATGTCATGCTACACATGTCAGACGTGACTAACATCATGTAGATTGTCACTTTTGCTGGCTCTTGTTTTTTTGTATGAATTCAGTATTGTGAGCCCTGCAATTGCTCTCGCGCAGGGGGACTTTGATTAATAACATCATGACACCCATGCAGAAGGTAACTAAAAGGACAACTGCTGAATCATACATGAAGGCACTGTATGAGCAGATCCACTTGTGCATGAATCGTACCATACAATATTGAGCCAAGACGCTCCCCATCCAAGAAAAGGATGTCAGTGTGGTGGCCCCCTGCCATAAACATAATGTTCAACAAAAGGAGGAAACTCTTGCAGAAATGGGGGACTTTCCAGGATACAAAATACTCCCTTATCAGCTACAGTAAGAGGCAAAGACCCCTCATAACATCCACCAAAGCTAGTTACAAACATAATATAGCCACAGATGCCAAAGACAAATGCAAGCCGTTCCATAGCTATGTGAGGAATCTAAATGGCAATGCTCAGAACTGCTGTGAGCTACAACAGGATGGTACTAAATCTACTCCTCCCAGGGATATTGCCAATATCCTGGCAGATCAATTCATTGCTGACTGCATCCCCCTCCAAACCCCCAAAGGGCCCATCTCAACACAGATAGATTGCCATATGCCAGTAATAATGGCCACATAGGTAAAAAACACACTCAACAGAGCTATGACAGCAGCAGCCATGGCACCAGTCAGCATTCTGGGCTGTGTACTACATGAGCTACAAACTGCACTTACACCTCACCTACGTGCCATGTCTAATCAAAGCCATACCTTAGGGTTCATGCCCACTGTGCAGTGCAGTAAACAGTTACAGTTATCCCAGTTCAAAAGGGGGGATCCACCTTGGATTCTGGGAACTACAGCCCCAGCAGCATGATGTGCCTTCTCTGCAAGGCCATTCAATGTATTATCATGGAAATTAAAACAAAGGCACTGGCAACCTGAAAACACTGGGCCCTAACCAGGTTTGGTTTGTGAAGGGCCAATCATGTCACCTCAACCTGAATGATAACTGTGAATCCATCTCCAGAGCTGTGGATGAGGGTAAGGTGATTCACACAGCCTATCTGGACCTCGCCAAACCCTTCTACACCATCCCCCAGTCTGGAATTATAGATAACTGTATCAAGCTGGCCATTACTCCCAATGTCACCCAATGGGCTGCCAACTGCTGTACTAACACAACCCACAATGTAAATGTAGGTGACACCAACCCAAGCCCCAGACAAGTGACAGTTGGAGTACCTTAGGGTTCAGTCTTGGCACCGCCCTTGTTCAGCATCTACTGGTCTGAAGTACAGTCCAACAGTAAGGGACACTGGCAAACAAAGGTCGCAAATGGCTGCACACTGAATATTGAATCCCCACTTGATGTGGATATTCTACAGAAGGGCCTTACAGAAAGACATGCTTGGTGCCTGAGCCATGGCCTCAAGATCAATGACAAGAAATATATAGTTATCCCCACTGGGAAGGGACATGTACCTGTGAAGTACTACATAGGTGGCAGCACACTAAACACCTAAAGTGTGATAGACTTAGGGATACAGGTGGACAGTGGTTTCACCTTTGATAACCACACCACTGCAACAGTCAGGAAACCCACCTATGTGGCACACCTTCCACTAGGGGCTTTACATCCAGGAAAGGGAGCCCATTGTCCCACTGTAGGCATCTCTCAGTAAACCCAGTACAGACTACAATGGCCTGTTACGTATGTACCTCACAAGACATCTGCAACAAGTAGAGAGGCTACAGACATATCTCACAAAATTACCACAGGCCTAAACCAGATGCCCTACACTGACTGTCTGAAAATCATCCAGCTATACTCTGTCACGTATTGTGTTCTCACAGATGATCTCTGCTTAACATACCATGCCATGTCAAACCCACAGCTGTTGGACATGCTACACTTAGAGAATTCCAAAACCCTCGCAGGCACATGCTCCAGGGATCCAAATCCTGTCATCATGCAGGAGGGATGTATTCCTGACCCAGAGACTCCCCAGACTCTGGAACAGACTGCCCATACATGTGAAGCAGAGTGCCTCTTTGGCCCTCTTCAAAAGGACCCAGGACGATTGGATGGGAGATAGGACATTTACCCCGGGGATCATGTCAGCTGCCCTGCTAGACATGGGTGCAGGGAAGTATATATTGTGGGAAGTTAGCCAGAGAATTGTCATGTCTAGGCCTTTATAGGCCATAGGGCCAATAGCCTAGTATCAACGTATGACCCTATGAACTACACTTTACATTGCCAACCTTGGCAAGGTTGCTGATGTCATTCACTTTGAAATACACCTTTGGTGCATTCTATAACTGCATAATGCTGTAGTGTGATATACTAGTTAGGTTGGGGTTCTATTCCCAGACATGGCAAGTGTGGATGTTTGTGAATGTGTTTATTTGTCTGTGTAGGGAGCAATGCTTTTGAGGCCATTCACATTCACTACAATCTCCATTGCCCTTCTTTGGCAAACCTGCTGTCATTCACTTTGAAATACACCATTGGGGAAGAAGTAGCCAAGTAATCTCTATGGTGTGTTCTGTAACTGTGTAATGCTATAGTGTGATGTACAAGTTAGGTAGGGGTTCTATTCCCAGACATGGCAAGTGTGGATGTTTGTTTGCCTGTGTAGAGAGCAATGTTTTTGAGGCTATTCACATTCACTACAACCTCCATTGCCCTTCTTTGGCAAGCCTACTGATGTCATTCACTTTGAAGTACACCTTTGGGGAAAGAATAACCAACTAATCTCCATGGCGCATGTTATAACTGCGTAATGCTGTAGTGTAATATACTAGTTAGGTAGGAGTTCCAATCCCAGCCATGGCAATTGTGAAACTTTGTGTGTGTGTCTGTGTTTGTCATTTGTATCCTGTGTGGAGGTGGCTGTGAGTGTGTAACAACTGGACACATTGTGGAGCGGGTTTTGCAAATTTCTTATATGGTGGGCCTATTATATGTCATAATGTCCACCTTACAAGGATAACAGATGTCAAACAGCAGAGAGGCTGGGGTTGACAATCCATACCCCTACATGTGACATCAAGGCCTGGCGAACAATTTAGGCAACCCTTGTATTACCCAGAGAACACTCTCAACCCATGTCTCATACACAAACACACTCGGCTAGGTAACAACCACTCTGTTGGTAGTTCCCTGCATATTGCCCACAGATAGTAACCATGGTGTGATTGCAGTGGACTACAGAGGGCATGGCACCCTGTCCCATCACTACAATAGGCACATAATTGCATACAGTGCTCCTTCACTATGTTTTCCACTGGACATCTGCAACAACTGTAGTGCCATCAAATGTAACCCACAAAGGGCATACCATGCCTTAAACACATGCCCTGCATGTACAGATGCCACTGACACCAGGGAATACCTGTATCATGCTGTCAATG
The DNA here is from genome assembly GCF_019279795.1 of Protopterus annectens. Classification (NCBI taxonomy): domain Eukaryota; kingdom Metazoa; phylum Chordata; order Ceratodontiformes; family Protopteridae; genus Protopterus; species Protopterus annectens. Next base: position 1,685,040,954 of record NC_056726.1, read on the forward strand.
TAGGTGCAGGGTCAACATGGTGTCCATTGCCAGTTCCCACCACATGAGGCCAGGAATGGCACACCTGATGATAACAATCTGTGTACATAACATGCCCCAGTCACCCCAGGTACACTTCCACATGTCACAGAACATACAAGTGGGACATGTGCACATCCCAGACACTGTCCATGTCATGGACTATAGAACAAATACATGGCAAGCATTGCACAGCACTGGCCACCCACAATAGTAATAACCCAGATGACTCGATGGTGAATACAATACCCATTTATCTGGGCAATCCAGACACTACACCCCTGAGCCACACTATAGACCATTGTCATATGGCCTGATGCCAAGTTATATCCTTTATCTAGCCTTGTGTAGCCTTCTGGCATAGTCAACCATCACACATCTGTGAAGCAATGCACCCATGCATGTCAGTACTGGCAACCTGTGTCTTAGTATGTGTAGAGTATAATGATTTTGACCCCATTCACACTCACTACACCTCCCATTGGCCTACTGAAGCATGCCTTCTGATGTCAGACACCTTCACATGCCCTTTGCCTATATATCATTCTGATAACCACTGTGGTGCATGTGATACCTGCATATTACTGTATTGTGGCAAACTAGCTAGTTAGAAAGTCTAATCCTGACCCTGCCAACTGTGTTAATGTATGTGAGTCCCTGGGAGAGTGCGGCTGTGTCGACATTGACACCTGTTCATGTGGACAGGCAAGTGTACTACACCTACCTTATCCCTCCTATATCACTGTTGCAGATGTCACTCAACATCAGATATACCTTTGGACAGCTCCCCCACATGTAAGCTCTATGGTGCATGCAATAACTACATACACATGTGATCACAATACATAGGCAGGGGTTTGAAACCCCTTACTGGTAAGTGTCTGACACAAATATGCTTAGGTTTTACTCTCCCACCCCCTCCCTGTCTTACTTTGTCTCTGCAGTCTCTCTCATTCCCTCTCTGGTGGATGTGGAGAAGTACACCTGCTTTGCTTAGGCAGCAGCTTGTGTTTTGTAAGTAATGCTCATTATCAGCTGATGGCCTCTGCATGAATTGCAATCCCCCACTAGCTGACTGCATGTGGAACAACTGTGGTAACATTCCCATATCCAATTGCATGGAAACACACTCCTATATCTAGGAACATCATGTGGATGTTGGGCCTTTTCATTTACTGTGAGCAGTACCTCAGGTCGGTGTTTGGCAGGCAGCATCACAGATGGTATTGGAATATACCTCTAACAACATACACTGTGGAGACAGGCCAACAAACAGGAGGCGGGATGTGCCAGACATGACTACAGAATGTAAGTGTTGCTCTTCTGCATTTGGAGTAATGTTGCTTTAACAGGGTTTGTGTGTATATGGCTGGTCTACATGATTTAATACCTGTCATGACAGTGTTATGTGTT